>NC_087382.1:350916-650916 GCF_963675165.1 Halichondria panicea | reverse complement strand
ACACACACACACACCTGACTACACACACACTACCGTATACCTCGCTTGCGTATGCGTACCGAGGCATAATAACTTGTTGTGTAAAGGCTATACATGCCGTAAACGCAGTGGTATGGCAGCCAGGTGAGTATTAACAGGTATAATAATAACCATCAAGTACAGAGGAATCTACAAATGAGTATCAGTAACCACACACATACTTGTGTGAGCGCAAACAATTGCAGCACTCCGAAAGAGAAGACGTCCAGACTGGGTCCGTACACACTGTGGCCTCTGTCAGAGAGGGCCTCGGGCGGCATGTACACCAGTGTCCCAGGAAACCTCGTCAGAGTCCTGGCCAGTCGACCAGGCTCCAGATTCACGATACGAGAGTTACCAAAGTCTGTGATCTTGGCTCTCAGAGATGCCGTCAGCAGGACGTTCCTGGCAGTGAGGTCACGATGGATCACGAACTCACGATGCAGGTGGAGCAACCCTCGAGCCACACAGACCAGAATGTACTGGGTGACAGAGAGGGGGATGTTGGGGGTGGACTCCAGGAGATCGTCCAGACTTGAGTCCAGCCTCTCCATGACCAGGAGGGGCAGTCGAGAGCCAGTCACGAAGCACAGTCCAATGAACTGGGTGATGTTTGGGTGACGGATGCGAGCCATGAGTCGACACTCTCGGTGGTAGTTCCCAGCTATGTTGGCCACTCCACCACGCTCGTCCGTCTCCAGGAGAACCTCGTGGATCTTCTTGGCTGCATACACCTCACCATTGATCTTCACCTGTGCATGGAGGAAGTCACACTTGAATAGCAAGCAGATACACTAGAGACAGTGCACAGAAACAGAGCATGCAGTGACTGACCTCTTGAACAGAGCCATAGGAGCCAGTTCCTAGAACTCTCTCCTCTCCAAAGTGCTCCACATTCTCCAGCACAAACTCCCTCAAGTTAGCGTCATCTCGTAGAGCTGAAAACATTGCAGCCATTATCTCGCATTCTTTTGTAAAGCTACAAGACACGCCCTCTTTTGTATAAAGAATTCCAATCTCCTGTTGCAAAAATATTGCTGAATCAGCAAACCACGTGCTTTCAAGAAAAAGAAAATGTAGTCTGACACTTTTGAAAGCATGGCCAAACTATTGCCTGTATTTGGTGGAAGCTTTGTCCAGTCCTATAGTGGACCACAGTGACATAGCCAGGACCATGGAGAGGGACCATTGCTGAGGAGAGCGAGTTCCTGGCCAATCAGGACATGATGAAGCTGCTAGTAAAGATGCAGAGTCGGATGACAACACTGGATGATGAGTGAGTGGTAGTGTTGTTATTAGCCGAACAGGTTCTATCCAGGGAGGGGGGAGCTTCTCTATAGGATATACGTACTCCCAACATGTACACTGTATGTATGGGGGGCTTTGATTTGTTTGGATGGTCCGGAATAGTAGAAATGTGTTTGAAATTGTTATGATGTTGAAGAGTGCGTGAGTACATGTATTACAAGCACTGTCATGGCCTCTAATGACACGAGTATTTGACCTTTGCCAGTGCTTGTGTTATGGTGAAGTTGCTTGAAACTATTATAGCCATTGCCTTTAATTGCTACATGTAGAGTTTTGAAGATGTGTTTGTGTTACGTTTGTAGAGTTATAATAATATTATTGCTTTAGCCAGAATTCACGTACACTATTACTGTTCGTGTATTTCCCTCCCTACCAGACCTGAGGATTTGTACCAACCAGGTGAGGTGGACTTTGACCCCAACGAGGAAGGCTTACTAGCGGACCTCCACCTAGCAACCAGCGGTAGCAACGCACCCGGAGTGGATCAGATCATTATAGACAATGAAAAACTTATGCTGGAAAAGTGAGTGATAGCATGTCAGACAACTATACACATTGTAGGTCTCTTTCTGAGAGCTTTGTTGACTTGTATACACGTAGACGTGTGTTATTAAGCGGAGGTGCCTATAATCCCAAGAACGATATGAGCGCTTATAATTGAAGAGTGCCTAATAAGAAAGCTTTTAGTGTCCGTCATTTAGAAAACAAGTGAAACGCAGAACTTGTGCTCAATGGCTCTTTTGCAGCTGCTGAGCTTACCTTCACTTTTGACAGCATTGTTAGAGGACACAAGATAAATCAGTTTGGAGACCTGCTGTAGGATAGATACTATTGCTAGAGCTGATTGCTAAACACAGAGTAACAAGAGACAGGAGCTGGACCTAAACTCATCAGTGAGTGGTACTTATCAACCAATAGCACCTAATAACACACTCCTTCTGTCAGTTCCCTAAACTCTAGAAGGCTTGTATTATAGCAGTGGATGAATCTATCCTCACAATCACAGAATTCAACACAGGAATTTGCGTAACTATAGAACTAATTCAACACACACATATGCCTCTGTTTGCGTGTGTGTAGTAACGAGGCCTAAGAGGTGGTTATTTTGGTCTAGAGGTGGTTATACCAAACACCACCGACCAGTGTGTGGGCGTGTTATAGCAATCCTATAGTCAGTCACAGTGGTGTTGGTACATGCACTATACAACTTTAATTGGTTGATCCGTTGCCCAGGATGAGTGTGGACTCTCGACTTATCATTGGCTGCGGCCAGACCCGACAATGATCCCCGGTCGGGGTGAAGCGGGGAAAGTGAAAGTTGGAAAGTGAGTGGGTAGCCTCGACTCCAGCCCCTTCAACAGTGGGCTTTTCCCTGCGGCCTGGAATCGAGGCTAGTGAGTGGGCACCATGATGAGTTGGCTCTCTTTAAATCCAAGGGCAGGAAATAAATAAAAATGGCTCTATACTAGTGAGTTGTGTCACATCAATTAGTGTGTAGTGAAGCTTTTCTTATTCTTCACTGAAGTATAATTATAGTGCAGTAAAGTACCATGAACAAAATAAATGTCCTATTAATAATTATTGTCTATACGCTTATTCTAGATCAACTGATTGATTATCTTCTGTACTATTGTTTGATTTTTCCACCCCTGACCTTTGCCCCCCCCCCCCCCCCCCAGTTAGTGCGGCCATTTTCAACACGTCCAAATGTGGAGAGATGGAGTCTGGAGATAAGCTTTGTTGAGGAGACAAGAAGAGGCACTGAGAATGGAGGTACAGGTACAGAGTACATTAGCTGGAAAATGCACTTGTGTCATACTTTGTAGAGTCCCTTAAAGTCATTCAAGGTCAGCTATAGTGTGTCCTATTCAGCACATGATGTGTGTTTCCCTGTAATGTATTTAAAGGTGTGCAATGTACAATCTTGTATGACCCCCCCCTCACACACACACACACACCTTTAGGCCTACCTTGCTGCTAAGAGAGGGGCCTCACGTAAACTGGCCACTCAGACGCTAACAGACCTCAGCAGTATGGAAAAGGTTCTGTCATCAGAGACTAAAAACCCCCCTGACACCCAGCCCTTACATGACGCCCACCTCCAGTCTGGTGAGCAGCCTATAAGCAGTGAGGGACAGTCTGAAGACATGGGTCCATAGACAGGGGCTACTGAGGAACCTTCATCAAGAACAAGGTACGTGTGTATAATGTGTAGTTATGCAGTGCAATGAGTCGACTGTGTACTATTGAATGTACAGTACAGAGAATGGGAACCTAGCATGCTTTACTAGTCTGTATGTACATGCACTTGTATACAAGGTATGCTTCAATGTATGCAGTTTAGGTGTGTACAGTGAAACGTGTGTCAATTGAGAACACTAGCTCACAATATTTGTACATGACATTGTACAGTACGTGTACCAGACCCTTCCCATCACACTACCAGTTTGAATGTGTCCATGTGTTGTTTATCCTGGCTTACAGCTATAGTGGTGTATAATTGTTGAGCCATTTTGCATTTGCATTAGAACTATTATCATATGTGATTTTCTCACCCCTTACTTCCTATAAGCCCTCCAACTTCGTATGACTATGACCACAACGTATGACTATGACCATGTGACTCTGTAACCCCTCAGTTCCCGAGCCCCACCCCTCACTGTCTGACTCGGAAGAGGAGATAGACTTTGGATTCTGGGAGAAGGCGTCCACCCTACCCTCAGACAAGACCCCAACCAAGGTGGATCGATGAACTTGGTTCGTTTCTGTCGTCCCGTCCACCAACGGCTAATAGTGACCTCCCAATACTGAGAAGAGCTGACAACTCGAGTGGTACTTCCTGTAAGGTCTGCCAGAGAGTGGGTGTGTCCAGGTTTGAATGGGCCTTCGCAATGAGTTCATCGAGGTCGACGTGGTGCACTATCTTGGTTGACCACATGTGATCGTACCCTCCCATTAGGTAGAGGGTGTTTCCTATGAGAGTTGATTTCAGTATTGTTCGTGGGTTAGGTAGTGACTGAGCAATGTACCATCTTCTTGATGCCACGTCCAACACCTCCACAGAGGAGATATGTCCTTTATCATCATTCCCACCAGCTACAATGATGTGGTTGTTGAAGGAGACAGCTGTTGAGGATACGCGAGCAATGTTCATTGGTGGGTACGGGTGAGTCCATTCCCCTGACTCAAACATAGAAAGTTGATTGGTTTGTTTGTTGTTTCTTGGATCACGTCCTCCCACCAGCACTAGTCGATTAGCGAGTGATGTCATAGCGAAGTACCTGGCAGTGTACTCTGGTAGTTTGGTCCATTGATCTTGCTCGAGCTTCATCACTGTACACCTGTCACGCTCATTGTCTGCATCACCGATAACAACACTCTGTACGCAGCAACCCATCTTGATTGGCATGTCTTTTCCTCTTCTCCATTTCAGAGTGAGTGGAGGTCTCAACTCTCTGGGAGGGGGATCCTAAATAATGAATGAGTGTAATTAGGATAGTGTCTACTAACAAGCGAGTGTTACTTGTAGCAATAATTGTATGCACACTAAATCACTTTCTCTAATTAGCTTAAGAGGTGACACCCACCAGTCCACTAGAATGTACAGTATGATTGATGTGTGTTTCCCTGTAATGTATTTGAAGGTGTGCAATGTACAATCTTGTATGACCCCCCCCCCCCCCCCTCACACACACACACACACCTTTAGGCCTACTATGCTTCTAAGAGAGGGGCCTCAAGTAAACTGGCCATTCAGATGCTAACAGACCTCAGCAGTATGGAAAGGGTCTGTCATCAGAGACTAAAAACTCCCCTGACACCCAGCCCTTACATGCAGCCCACCTCCAGTCTGGTGAGCAGCCTAAGCAGTGAGGGACAGTCTGAAGACATAGGTCCATGGACAGGGGCTACTGAGGAACCTTTATCAAGAACAAGGTACGTGTGTATAATGTGTAGTTATGCAGTGCAATGAGTCGACTGTGTACTATTGAATGTACAGTACAAAGAATGGGAACCTAGCATGCTTACTAGTCTGTATGTATACAATTATACAAGGTATGCTTCAATCAAGAGTGCATAAGAAGAGAAGAGTGTCGAACTACTGATACTTCTGCACATTATTGTACACCAGTACATGTGTGTATGGTGTCCCTTTTATCACTGTTGAACCACTTTGCATTTAACCAGTTTTCATTCAATTTTCTTGTCACTTACTTCCTAAGCCCTCAAACTTCCACTCAGTATGACTATGACCATGTCACTCTTTAACCCCTCAGTTTCTGAGCCCCACCCCTCTCTGTCTGACTCAGAAGAGGAGATAGACTTTGGATTCTGGGAGAAGGTATCCACCCTACCCTCGGACAAGACCCCAACCAAGGACCTGAACTTGTTATGAGACTTGTCTATTTCTGTACCGACAATGTAATATGTAAAATCAAACATTATGTGTACGAACTCTTGCCATTGTTTTTACTTTATTTTTCTCTTTTAATTTTACAATCCAAACAAACATTAACGAAATTCTCAATCTCTGATGTAATCTTATACGATAGAAAAGCACATTTCTCACAACATGAAATAATGATAATCACCTCATCAACTTCAAAAACCATGCATTTGATGCTAATCTACTTTGCCTGGCCCTATATATGGCCTTAGTGTTGGCAGAGTTGAGTGCTAGAACTAGCTATAAGCGGCGGAGTCAGCTCAAGATTTGACAAGGGTTTAACATTAAACAAGATAGACAAAAGTAACAACTGACAAAACAGAGATCATACATGCACCAAAAACAAGAGAGACACACATGGCCTCTTTACAACAAAGAATCTATTGTTAACACAAAAGGAGGCTCTGCTCCACAGGAAGTAATTAACATACCTATAACAGAAACCATAGCTACAGTACAAATTAACTAAGTAAACAATGTACACATTAGTCAAGTGCACACACATACACATAATAATAACAACACTTAGTAATCTTACAAAATATATATCACTTCGTAACGTGTTTGTATATTCCTCCTGCACCTCCACCTACCGTCGCTCCAATTAAACCACCAATTGTTGCACCGAGAGCAGCACCTGGCGGACCGCCAATCAGCCCAATCAAAGCACCAACCGTAGCACCAGCTGCACCTCCACTTGTTCCACTGATTGCTACAACTTTTATTGCACTACTATCACCCACCACTACAAGTGGCTGTTGATCTGCTGATGTCCATCTTGTTACACCATCTTCTCTTACATCGTCTTCATTTTTCATTCGCTTCTCGTTAATCTTCACCATAGCGATTCGTGCCCCCTCGGTTGGCATTGTCCAAACGCATTGAAACCAGAGATGCGTAAGCCAGTATTCAATTCCTGGTAAATTTGGCCTCCTAGCGTGCCCTGCTGGAACTATCCTAATGCCGTGCACAATTTTCTGTGGTACTTTGATATCATCAATCAAAATTAATCTGATCTTATCTTTCCACTCTTGTACTTCCGCTTCAAATGCCTTGGCTTTTTCTAGCTTAGATAAATCCTCCCATTCTACATTGAATGCTTCCATTGTGTTGGCATACGTCAGGACAATGATGGTACTTTTCCAAAATTCGTAGCCGAATGCTTTTGTGAACTTTTCCATTGCTACCACGTCTGGATTGTCATGGCCTCGAAAAAACCTCGTCTCAATCATTTTTATACAATACATCGTCAGATCACGTTGTGAGCATTTGAGCTTGATCTGCTGAAGATATTGATCTTGGTCCTCGGTACCATCTTGTAGCCCAGGGCTGTCCCAAACAGTTATCAAGACTCCATTTTTGTTCTGTTGATGCATTCTTACTTCAGTAGTACACCTCGCCTTAATGCTTCCACCCTCTTGTGCTGCACGATCATCGTCAACTTCCAATCCCAAGATTCCATTTGCTAGAGTGGATTTTCCAACACAAGTTTTTCCTGTCAAAAGAATGGAAATTGATTTTGCTGGAGTTGTTGATTCTACCTCAGTCAGCACTGCATCGATTTTTCGCATAGATTTTGGCGTCAGAGAGGCTGCTGCTTTTCGAATTTCCTCGTATTTGTCGTCATTGTTGATGGGTCCTCTGTTCTGATCAGTGCTTATGGCATCCGTAGCTGCAACATCACGATCATTGTCTGCATTATCTCCACCGACATACACTGTGTCACCATTCTGTACCGAAGTGCCCATCTCGATTGGCATGTCTTTTCCTCTTTTCAGAGTGAGTGGAGGTCTCAACTCTCTGAGAGGAGGACCCTGAATAATGAACGAGGATAGTGTCTATTAACAAGCTGCGCTTTTGATTTAGAGTGTTATAGAGGAGGGAATAAGTTTCTTTGTATATTTACGAATAAATTGAATTAAACATTAAACAACAAATAATACAAATAGACATTGTAAACGGATATAATAATTACGACGATAATGAAGCAAATCACAGGCAGTGTGCGCTTGCATGTGTGGCTACGTGCATGTCTGTATGCATTCAGTGCACAAAATAACAGTCTGACATCGCAATTCCGCACAAATAGCTTTATTTCCAAGCTTTTATCCGGTTTATTGTCGGCTCAAGTACCGTATAGCGGGTATATTTCGAGGGTATAAATGTTTGTGGTTTTCACGGATTAAGCATAGGCCCTGATAAATTATGCTCGGAATAATTTTAGCATATAATAGGTGTCTAAGTATTATTTAGAACACACCTAGCCAAGATTAAGTGTTTTAATCTGCGTGCCGAGGATGGCCTCGAGGTTAACGTGGTGCTCGAGGCGCAGCCGAGTGCATTACGTAACCGAGAGGCCATCCGAGTGCACCAGATTAAAACACGTGACTTGGCTAGGTGTGTTCTAAAGGATTTAGTGCTGTCACGTGAGCTCTAGCCTCGTGGCAGCTAGATCTAGCTACATTTTAAATCAGTTGCTGGTGGCTAGCTAGCTAGCTAGGCGTAATAGCAAGTTTTAGTAGGTTTGTAGATCCAGTAACTGATGCAAAGGAGAAGGAGATACTATCTAAAGCTATCTGGACTGACTGGGCATGTTCTCGACTTATTTCTCCTGCTGACCAACAGTGCAGTCCCGATCCCACTACTGGATATGCCTCCAGCTGATCTGGCTTACTGGATGGGAAACTTTGTGCGCAAACTATATGCCAATGAGTATCTGGTTTGCTCTTTTGGAACGCTATGATATTCGAAGCACCTTTGATGAAACGATTATATGGATCTGGCTTAGGTACAGGTACGTACATCTTCGAAGCAAGCTGAGTCTATTTCTCCAGATGAAAAAGCGATGCTATGGTCAAGTCAGCAATTCGGTACACTTACTACACATGAAACAAGTCGAAACGATAACATTCAACTTTCTAATACTTTTCAGCTTTGCTGTGTACGTATTCAATCTGCTTGTATTATTATTATAATTATGATGACATTCAGATTCAATCTGCTTGTATTATGGTTGTTTGATAAAAAGTGTGCATTAACAAACCTACTTAACCCTTTCCCGGCTTTAATTAAAAAAACTTAAATACAGAATAAATACACATTTTTCTTTAAAAATACATATCTCATGAACTATGCATTGTAAACTATGCATTGTAATCACTTGCAACTATTTCCTACAGGTAGCCCATATCCTGGGGGTACCATGACATCATCATCGTTACCTAGCAACTGACCACCCCCCACTAATTAACGATTTTTTTACACATTTCACAATTATGAATATTGTATGAAGGCATGAAGTAACTAAAGACACTAAATAAGTGTTCTCAATGTTCTCACGGTGACATGGTTCAATCAGGATCAGCAGAAACTTCTCTGCGAGGTCGTATCGGCAGACGCTCTTTTCCCGGGAAATGTTTTCTTCACCTACACACAGGTTTACAAGTTCAATGGTGGCTCATGATGTCCACTTGTGTACTAACTAGACTAAGCATACCATACTGAAGCTATCCAGACTACATATGGATTTATGATACTCCATAGTTACTTACAAGGTCCAGGACTTTGGTTCATGCTCAGGAGCTTCTTCCTCTGGTTCTTCAGGCTCTATATTTATAGCTTGACCTCTGAAAAGTAGTTTCCTCTCTTGGTATGATCCCAGTCACTGTCCTCTTACTCAACAAGGCCATAAGCATCGTTATTCTCACTGTCTAGCTGCCCTAGAACCTCGCTGAGGTTGTACTACAAAGATCTTGTAGCCATTATCAAACGGTCACTTTTCTTTCGACAGTACTGCATGAAGCGTACCTCGAGGCAAGATATTAAAGATACCATGTGAAAGAGCAGCCCAATGCGCATGTGCTGGTACCTACAGCGTGAGCATAGCTCCACACAGCGCCCACAATGATTTTTTGAAAATTATCACTACCGCTGCCGTCATATGACGGCTAAAGCCGGGAAAGGGTTAAAGCACACTTAACCAACTTAAAGCACACTTAAGTGTGGATTAAGTTATTTAATCCATGGTTACCTGACTGCTTTCAGATAAGCTGATTGGCTGGAGATCATGTGATCAGCACTAAAGAATAATAGGCATCAATGTTCATTTTTGGTAAAGATCATTACATTAAGTTTTGCATAATGATGTTCTAGTGGATCAGTTCAAGCAGGAGCCCATAAAGAGAAGGAGCGGCTAACTTCAACGTACACTCGGGGATCACGTCTCGTAATTGCCGGTGAAATCGCACTTCCTTGTATGGAAGCGACTAAGTGCTTGCAAACCGCATCCCTGCATTGCGTATAACACGTGTAGGGATTCAACCACTTAGTGACCCTGCATATATGGAAATGCGGTCATAACCAATTACGAGATGTGATCCCCGTAGTTAGCCGCTCCTTCTCTTTATGGGCTCCTGGTTCAAGTCAGCAAGATAACACTGAGAACCATGATATATTAATTAATATGTCATGTGTCAGTCGTGTGTTGTGTTTATGTCTACAGTAGACTCTCGCTATTCCGGCTCTCTGAAGTACGGCCACCTCGATATACCGGCCATTTGGCTTGGCACGGAATGCTATATAGCTATATGTTTACTGCACAAAACTCACCCTGAAGTACGGCCACTCGCTATTCCGTTTACCGTGGTTTAGCAAATAAAATTGGATTACACTTAAATAGATAACATTATCCTCGAGACAAGAACCGCAAAATTAGTCATTAGATTCGAGGTAGGGTCGTTTTTAAGCCGCGGCTATTTCCTGAGATACAGCCACCTCGCTATTCCGGCCAAGCTGCATGGTCCCAAGGGTGACCGGATTAACGAGAGTCTACTGATTATATGTCACATTTTTTAGGATACATTTTTATGAGAATAATCAGAGAATAATCGGATTAGAATAATAGGCACATTTTTCAAGAATTAAAGAATAGAATAATGGGTGAAAAAAGCATAATTAATTTTATCAGGGCCTAATTAATTGCAAATTTAATATCGCATGCATGCATGCTGCAAAAAGGCTGTTATTCCACGAAAATTAAATCCGCGAAAATTTATACCTTCGAAATATACCCGCTATATGGATATTGGCAATACTATTGAGCATGCGCATTTATCCACGTGGTGTGTGTAGCTGTTTGCCAAAACACACGAAGGCAATTATTGCTATGTCAGCATAATTATACCTCGGTGTGCATGCGCAGCGAGGTATACGGTGTTTGTGTGTCTGCATGTCTGTCTGTCTGTCTGTCTGTGTAGACTGCTACAGCTGCTCAAGGATTAATGAAGTGCAAGTAAGAGTTTTTATAGGCTTCTAGTTATGTTTTCTTGGATTTTAATTCAGGGATTTGCAAAATAATGCTTTGTTCTCGAGTTATGCCTAGTTTTGCTTACTTGGAATGCCATTGCAGCCTTTTCAAGAGTGCTCAGCAAAACTTGTTCACCGAGTGTTGCTACTCTACTTAGCAGTTAGCTCTGCACTAGAACGCTAGCTATTGGTAGCTGCAAGAGTGAGAAGAGAGCTACAAGGCTTTGTTGATGCAGCCATCAATTTTAGACTTGAACTTGACCTTTTGGCATCGATCGTTTTTAATAACAATCGTGGTCGATTATTACCCACTCTTCGAGTTTTCCCTGTGATTCTGGATCCTGCCTGCATGCAGTAAAATTAATTAATGCAAAAATGTTCATCATGATAATTATAATGTGTGTATAGTAGCTTTGTTATGTAGCTTTGGCACACCTCACCGAGGCATCAGCACCCGCAGTGCTTTTATTATTTAATTATGCCTCGGTGCGCATGCGCAAGAGAGGTATACGTGTGTTTGTGTGTCTGTGTGTGTGTGTTGTGTCTGTGTAGACTAGGATAAGAAGTGAAGGTAAGAGTTTCTATAGCATTAGGGGCTGGAGGTACAAACCACAGCAGACCAGAGGAAGTTGGCCACGCGTCATCAATCATGTGACATTCCTAAGGTCTCTGCTCACGTTACCATAGATACCAAATAACTGTAATAAAAAAGTTATGGATACTCTTGCTTTGCTGACTTGTAACACCGGACTAGCTGTGTCTGTTGTCTGGCTGGACCAAGATTAGCTAGACTATAGCTTGCATTGTACTGGCTGGCAAGAATCTAGTAAACACTGTATGCACTGATAACTCGCCAGAATAGAGGGGATCGGGTTGGTTAATGAAAGTTTTATATCAAAAGAAGCCAGAGAGGCACATAAAGTTTGCCTTCAGTCTCTAATGACCGCACAACATCAGCTAGAAGTTTACATAGAACTCATTGTCAATTTTTGTGCCAGCTCAGCAAAAAAAGTGGTGTACGTGATCGTGTCAACCTCCTCTGACAGCAGACGTATGCTCATTTTAAATTAATTAACCACTATACACCTACGCACCCACTTAAGATGCGGTCTGATAGTGACGTAGTATGACATACTCATACCGAAACCTGGTTTACACTACAACTGCTACAGTTGGATACTCCTCTTCATACACTCCTGATAGCATACTTGCCACCGGGAATATCCCTCAAAATTGTCTCTCTTCCCGGTATCCCGGCTAAGGGGTCTAATTTCAAGCACAAAACACTTTTGCCACGGTTTGATTTCTAAATACTGCACATGTAAACATTCCAATTAAAGGTGCAAACCGAAGTAATATTGAAAAATCCAATGAGCCATGTGGCAGGATGTGCACAAAACCCACAAAATAAACAATGATGTCAGCTCTACCAGACTATTTTGTTTTATATTGGAAGAGTTATTTAGAGAAACATATAATTTCAAGCACAATCTTTGATTTTACCAAATAAATTTAGTATTAGAGGTTGGCAGGTCTGTAATGGGCTTCTAGTTGGATTTTAATTCGTGGATTTGCAAAATAATGCTTCGTTCTCGAGTTTTGCTTACTTGGAATGCCATGGCAGTCTTTTCAGAAGAGTGCGTAGAAAAGCTTGTCCATGGAGTCTATACGTAGTACAGTTAGCTCTGCACTAGAACACTAGCTACTGGTACCATAGCTGCAAGCTAAAAGAGAGTTGCAAGGCTCTGCTGATGCAACCCAGAGGAGGTAAGACATCTGTGTCTTAAAGACCCACATTCCTTATTATATCCTGGTCAAAGTTCAATAGCACATCAAACAAAGTGATACTCACAGCAACTCCAGGCCGCCTCCCTCCTGAAGATTCTGAAGCCGAAACGATGGTTGATAGCTATAACCTAGATCAAACAGTGCACGAATCAGACTCTTGGCAGCTAAAAATTGCCCAGTGCTTATGTTTAAGTTTGGCAGGTAATACGCAATTGAACTTTGACCTAAGGAATGTGAGTTTAAAAAACTTCCTTTGACACGCGGATGTCGTACCTTCTCTGGATGCAACCATTCATTTTAGACTTAGACTTTTGGCATGAATCGTTTACAACAACAATCATGACCGATCATTACGCACTCTTTGAGTTCCTCTGTGATTCTGCATGCAGCAAAATTAATTTTATTAATGCAATCATGATAAAAATGCGTGCATGCTATTGCTTATAGCTATAGTAGCTTTATATGTTATGTAGCTTTGACACCTCCACCGAGGCATTAGCACCTGTGGTGCTTTCATTGAAAACTTAAGCTATAGCTATATAATAGCTACGTACGTAGTACAATAATTATAGTGAAAGATCTAGGCCAGGATCCGATAGTTACTAATAGTGCTACCCCTTGTTCCTTAATTAAGTATCCACTAATAATAAAACGCATGTAATGAACTCATTAACAAAAATAAAAACTTTTTCTTTCATGAAAATGTACTTTTGATAATAATAATTATTATGCTATGCAAGTTAGCCCTTTTTTCATCTGTATCAGACTCCAAACTTTAAATTCGCCAAAATTAGTACCCTAAAAATAGAGAAAAATCTGCATTAACAAGTGCTCTCAATGTTCTCATGGTGACATGGTTCAATCAGGATCTGCAGAAACTTCTCTGCGAGGTCGTATTAGCAAACGCCCTTTTCCCGGGAAATCACCTACACACAGATTTACAAGTTCAATGGTGGTTCATGATGTCCACTGCTATACTAACTAGCCTAAATACAGTTATACTGAAGCTATCAAGACTACTCTAGACTTACCAGATCCAAGAACTTGGTCCATCGCAAGAGCTTCTTCCTCAGGCTCTTCATGCTCTATATTTTCTAGCTTGAGGTAGCTTCTTATCTAGCTATGATCCCAGTCACTGTCCTCTCACTCAACAAGGCCATAAGCATCGATGTTCTCACTGTCTATAGCTGCTCTAGAACCTCACTGAGGTTGTAGTACGAAAATCTTGAAGCATGGTCACTTTTTTCGACATTACTGAACGAAGCGTACCTCGAGGCAGCATTTTTAAAATACCACGTAAAAGAACAGCTCAATGCGCATTAGCCTCCTTCACTGCCCTCCCCTGAAGAGAAGGTCTGCTACTGACTGCTTGCATGCGCATGGCTAGTTCTCCCCGTAACATTTCCTGTAATACTGAATTTATCAGAGAAAAAGTTCTGACAAAGACATACACAGAGCTATATAGCTAGCCTCCTTCACTGGCCTCCCCTGAAGAGAAGGCCTGCTACTGACTGCTTGCGCATGCGCAAAATTATTGGCTATTTTTTCCCATAAAATTTCTGTTTATCAAATCCTGACAAAGACATACACATGCAGATAGCTATATAGCTAGAGACAGAGATGTACAGCTGATAGAGTCAGTAGCAGTAGTATAGTAGACTTTCACCAAAGTTAGTTTTAGATGGGCATGGCCTGTCCATATTGTAGTAGGCTCTTGTCAGCTTTCACTCCGTCCACACGATTGTCATCCACACTGTTGCAAGGCTTTGCAGTCTTTTGTTAGCATATAGCAGGCTATAGCTATCAGAATGCTATCAGACGGGCTGAAACCTTCAATCGAACTTTCCTTCAATCCACTTCTGTTCGTTGTGACGTCATTGTTTTACTGAGCATACACGTTGTTATCCTGCGTTAGCCGGTATCTGCATGGCTAATGGTTAGCGCATGCGCAAGCAGTCGATACCAGGCCCAACTCGAAAGAAGCTTTTAATTTGCAAATCCACGAATCAAAATACAAGAGAACGTGGCTATAGAAACAGTTAGTTTTCGCCGCATTGCAACTGTTAAGCACTGGAACACACACACACAGTTCAACTATTTTTTTTATTGTGAAATAGTAGCAGTTGCTCGATAAAAAAAACAAGGGCAAATTATACATGTAATAGTGCATTTCGTCTCACCTGTCTCTGCTGTTGAATGATGGCGTCTCTCCTGACCAGCTCAGCATCTTTGTGCTGAATCTGTTCCCTGTGTGCCTGTACAGGGTTTAGGTTTTATATTGACTTCAATGTGCCAGCTCAGCAAAATGTTACTGCAAAAGTAACTAGTGTTCAAGCTGGCGCTGTGCTAATGCCTCTCGCCATATTTTTGCTTTCGCTCAAAAGTATTAGAGTGTTATATTAGTTTCTATAATGAATTTTATATTAAAGTTAGCTTATCTATATAAAGTCACTGAGAAGAAAAGACTTATTTACATGCATCTATTGTTGTTATTTATTGTATTATGTGGCTTACCAGGACCTCAAGAAAGAAGAAAATTGATTCTTCCAGGATCTGTAGTTCAGTGTATATAATATCTAAGAAGAAAAAACCTGTGTACATGCATATTGTTATCTATATTTTTATATGGTAGTGTTTTGTGGCTTACCAGGCCCTCAAGACAAAGATGATTCTGCCAGGAGGATCTGGATCTGATATTATTTTCTCACACATGGGGAATGAGCGCGCATGCGCATTACATCCACAGGAATAATTAAAGGGTGTGTCCAGAGATCAATTTCACAAATGGCTATACTGCTAGCTAGCTGTTTTAACTGATATTTTCTGAGTATTGTAGCTAACAAAAAGCTAGCGCTTTAGTGCAAGGCTAACTCATATGTTGAATAGAAAGTTTGTGCGGACAGATGATGCTATGAAAGATTCTGAAGAGACTGCAACAGCCTTCAATGTGAGTCAAACTAGCCATAACTCGAGAAAGAAGCTTTAGTTTGCTAATCCACGAATCAAAATCCAAGAGAACGTGGCTAGAAGCCTATAGAAGCTGTTAGTTTTCGTCGCATTGCAACCGTTGAGCAGTTATAGCTGGAATACACACACAGACAGACAGACACACCCACAGTCAGCTTTACCGTATCCCTCGTGCGGCTACGCCTCGAGGCGTAAAAAGACTCACAGCCAGCAACAGTGTGGATGACAATCGTCTAAACAGAGTAAAAGCTTAAAATAGCCTATATGGACAGGTCACGCCCATCTAATACTAAATTTGGTGAAAAGTCTACTATATTATTACTGGATGACAATCGTCCAATCAATCTATCAGAAAGAAAATACCTAGCTATACGACAAACCTACAGCTCTGTCTCTAGCTAGCTATAATAGCTCTGTGTATGACTTTCATACTTTGTGAGGATATTTTCACGATAAATTAGTATTATACGACATGTTTTTACGGGAAAAAATATTTAATAATTTTACGCATGCGCAAGCAGTCAGTAGCAGGCCTCCTCTTCAGGGGAGGCCAGTGAAGGAGGCTAGGAATGTAAGGGAAATGATCGACCAGATCGATGCCAAAAGTTCAAAGTCCATATAATGGCTGCAAGCTAGATAAACAGTGTGTCTAATTTGCAGCTCTTTTCATACTCTTGCAGCTACCAATAGCTAGTGTTCTAGTGCAGACACACAAACACACTGCTACCGTATACCTTGCCGCGCACAAAACACACTACCGTATACCTCGCTGTGCATGCATGCGCAACCGAGGCAGCTTAGAATGTATTAGTTAGCACGACCATAACCAACAACCTACAGTTTAATAGCTTCAAGCACATATATAGTCGGTAAGCTCATGCTGTTGCTGATACCAAGAGTTCATTAGGAAGAGTGCGCAACTCCAATAGATGTGCACAAAAAGCATTCCTCCACTCCTACGTCACAGATACTGGCTGTTGTAACCGCAACAAGTAGGAAAGGCAATGAATAAAATTAGTAACGCTGTTATTCATTGCCTTTCCTACGCAGTTGTAAATGAAAACATTAGTGATAATCATCACTATGTTATTCATTGCAAATTTGATTTCACAGTTTATACAACAGCATATGTGGTTGTGATGTAGGCCTGAAGGAACGCCTACTATGGTTTTAAGTGGAGTTGCGTACTCTTCCTAATGAACTCTTGCTGATACACATCAAATATAAGTATATTGACAGGAATGGCTGTTGTCCACTGCCAAGCACTTGCTGCTCTACTCTGCCATGGAATGGGAACCTCCTCGGTTTGTTCACCTCCCCCTTCTCTTGTCCATAGTCTCGCGGACCCAGACCCTGAATAAGGGTCTGGCCAATTTCACCGTACAGAGTTGTGTTGACCGCGCCACAAATATCGTGGCGCTCTAAGTGGCTGATAAGTGTTTGTAGTAAGTTGTGAAACCGCACAGCTGCACCGCTAGCTAAAGTAGATTTGGCAAATCTAATTATGTGGTTTCACACATCCGTCCTCTAACCACTAACCAATTATCAACGTAAACAGCCACTTAGACCGCTGCACAAGTAGCTCATGTGTAATTTGCCAGACGATAATATATCGGCTGGTCAACGAGACTATCTTGTCCAGGTAGGACATGCAATTCAGTTATTAAGACGCCACATCAGCGGTTTACATTCAAATTGTATAAAAAGCGAGTCATCATGGAAAACTACTTTGAGTGCAGATAATTATATAGCTGGATCACAAACGTTTTAAGGTCTTAAAAATATTGAGCAGTGGCAACCAGGTCACTGTAATGCGAATATCTTGTTACCTCCACACTTATTCTAAGAACCAATTCTCGATAATTATTTTGTCATTACAAATGTAGACCATTTCCAGATTCAAATTAATTGTTATTCAGAACAAAGACGGTGGAGTATAAGAGTGTGTGCATTTGGTGACTACTATAATACCTGTAAGAGAGCGTCCCTCTCAACTAGAGCAGCCTCTCTCTGGGAAATAATTGTTGACTCCAGTTCACTGAGTTGTCTGTCTTTGTCAGCAATCATACCATCTTTGGTGGCAGCATCAGCACGGACACTATTCGATATCTGTATAAAGTGAAAAAGTTATTAACTTGCATGGTCAGCATAATACGAAATTGCTAGTAAAAGTGAAGTAATAAAATTACTTACCTGTTGCTGTCTAGCAAGCTGAGTATCTTTGTCTGCTACTTCCTCATCTTTTTGTGCCAGAAGTGCGTCTTTCTCAGTCAGTTGCTCATCTTTCCTCTCCAGTATCCTGTCCTTCTCGACCACCTCTCTCTGAGAACAGAGTACAGCATGCAGTGTCAGACCCTTGCACCCACTAGCTCACTGGACTGGTCTCACCTGTAGAACCTCTATCCTCTTCTCCTTTGCCCTGAGGGTCCTGGCAGTCTTCACTCGTGCAATGTCCAGCTGGAGCAGTCCTCCGTCCATCTCCCTCCCCACCTCCTCCAGAGACGAGAGGAGGTCAGTGGTGGCCGGTCTTCTCTCTGGGGTGTTGGCCAGACACTCCCTCACCAGACCAAACAGAGGGTGCTCACGTCCACCCGCCAAACTCCTCTCAAGGAGAGCCGTGTAGGGACCTCGACGCTCAAACTCTGAGCGAGCCAGAAGGTGGTCTGGGTTGTTGGGGTCGCTGTACGTAGGGGCAAGGAGATCTCCTGGAAACACCTGGAGTGGAAGAGTATGTCAATACTGAGTGTCATGATTGCATGTATACATGTACGTATGTATGAAGTGTACATGTGTCACAATCATTACACCTGGAGTGGAAGAGCATGATGATTCCTAGCCTCCTTCTCAAGGCCTAAACAATTAGGCCTGCTACTGACTGCTTGCGCATGCGTCAAATTATTGGATAATATTCCCGTAATGTTTCCATTAAACTGAATTTTTACCCGAATTATATCCTGAATAACATAATTATACAGACAAAGAATACTCTTCATAAAGTCAGACACAGAGCTATATAGCTAGCTAGCTAGAGACAGAGCTGTATTGGTTACAGCAGCAATTTCTTTCTGATAGAGTCGACTTTCACCAAGGTTAGTGTCAGATGGGCGTGGCCTATCCATATAGGCTATTGTCAGCCTTCCCCTCCGTTCAGAGGATTGTTATCCACACGGTTGCAGGCTGTGAGTCCTTTGTTAATATAGTAGGCTAAGGGTAGCTATTAGAATGCTATCACACGGGCTACAATCACACTTCTATCCACTTTCTTCAATCCACTTCCGTTTGTTGTGACGTCATTGTTTTACTGAGCAAAATACAATGGTATCCGAATTACCCACTTTCTGGGTAATAGGTGGCGCATGCGCAAACAGTCGATACCAGGCCCTCTCTTAGCGGCCTGGAATCGAGGCTAGATGATTCCATTAGTACACAGATAAAGGTCAACCATTTAGGGGAATCTACCCAACACATACAAAGCCACAATACTGTATATGTAATTAGGAGTGAAGGTCATCAACAATTATAGGAATTTACCAACGAATAACATACTTGTGTGAGTGCAAATAATTGCAGCACTCCGAAAGAGAAGACGTCCAGACTGGGTCCGTACACACTGTGGCCTCCGTCAGAGAGGGCCTCGGGCGGCATGTACACCAGTGTCCCAGGAAACCTCGTCAGAGTCCTGGCCAGTCGACCAGGCTCCAGATTCACGATACGAGAGTTACCAAAGTCTGTGATCTTGGCTCTCAGAGATACCGTCAGCAGGACGTTCCTAGCAGTGAGGTCACGATGGATCACGGACTCACAATGCAGGTGGAGCAGCCCTTGAGCCACACAGACCAGAATGTACTGGCAGACAGAGAGGGGGATGTTGGGAGTAGACTCCAGGAGATCGTCCAGACTTGAGTCCAGCCTCTCCATGACCAGGAGGGGCAGTCGAGAGCCAGTCACGAAACACAGCCCAATGAACTGGGTGATGTTTGGGTGACGGATGCGAGCCATGAGTCGACACTCTCGGTGGTAGTTGCCAGCTATGTTGGCCACTCCACCACGCTTGTCCGTCTCCAGGAGAACCTCGTGGATCTTCTTGGCTGCATACACCTCACCATTGATCATCACCTGTGCATGGAGGCAGTCACACTTCAATAGCTAGCAGATACACTAGAGACAGTGCACAGAAACAGAGCATGCAGTGACTGACCTCTTGAACAGAGCCATAGGAGCCAGTTCCTAGAACTCTCTCTTCTCCAAAGTGCTCCACATTCTCCAGCACAAACTCCCTCAAGTTAGCGTCATCTCTAAGAGAAAACATTGCAGCCATTTTTAATCTTATCTCTGCATTCTTTTGTACACTCCCTCGAACTCCCTTCCCTTTTGTATGCAGAATTCCTGTTTGCAAAATATTGCTGAAACAGCAAACCACATGCTTTTGAGAACAGTCAACAAGTAGAAGCGCAAGCTAGCTAGTTGGCCTAACTATTGCTTGTATTTTGTGGAAGTTTTGTTCAGTCCACCACAGTGACATAGCCAGGACCATGGAGAGGGACCATTGCTGAGGAGAGCGAGTTCCTGGCCAATTAATCAGACATGACGCGACAAAGCTGCTCGTAAAGATCCAGAGTCGAATGACACACTGGATAACTATAGAGCACTGAAGTGCAAACCCTCGGCTGGTGACATGATTATAAAGAAACCAGAAGAGTGATATAATGCAGTGCATGTAGTGATGTATGACTGAGCTGTCTAGCACAGCAACTCAGGAGCAATAAAACTAAACCAGACTGGAGACATGCTGAAACATTGAGAACAGAGTTTTAGTGGTACATGAGGTGAACTAGGTCCTAGTCTAGGATCACAGCAAAGAAGTCTGGAGTCTCAGAGCAGCATGACTCTTGGATGGAGTAGGATCCCAGAGTCAGCTAACAGAGCAACAAACAAGTCACAATTCTAGCTTTCTATTGTAGTGACCCTTTTCCACTGTTTTTGGTATGGGATCACTTCAGCTGTAAATACGGAGGGTGCCTCGAATAAAGGCCGCGTGTATAGTGGCCAACGTTCAAGTTCAAGCTTCTTAGTTTATGCTCGCTTTTATTCGACAACAAAGCTCTAACATCGAAATCTACTATTGTTAAAACTAATAACTTATTGTGTGAAGGCTATCCATGCTGTAAACGCAGTGCTGTGGCAGCCAGGTGAGCAGATCCTGAACTTACAGACAAACCAAACTAGAGCACTGAAGTGCAAACCCTCGGCTGGTGACATGATTATAAAGAAACCAGAAGAGTGATATATGCATGTAGTGATGTATGACTGAGCTGTCTAGCACAGCAACTCAGGAGCAATAAAACTAAACCAGATTGGAGACATGCTGAAATATTGAGAACAGAGTACATGAGGTGAACTAGGTCCTAGTCTAGGATCACAGCAAAGAAGCCTGGAGTCTCAGAGAAGTATGACTCTTGGATGGAGTACAGCTAACAGAGCAACAAACAAGTCACAATTCTAGCTTTCTATTGTAGTGACCCTTTTCCACTGTTTTTGATACGGGATCACTTCAGCTGTAAATACGGAGGTTGCCTCGAATAAAGGCCGCGTGTAGTGTTAGCTAGCTAGCTAGCTGCCTAGTCGGGCGCCGCCGCCCTCTACGGTTGCCAGGAAGGAGGTCGGGAATCAAGCCTATCCACAGTTTTGTTCTGTTGTTGGAAATCCAACAATTCCACCAGCTCCAATCAGATTGCAGTATCTCAAGGGGAGTGACCACACACCCACTCAACTGTACCACGTGTGAATTTTGCACACGTTGGATTGACTGAGAGGCGAGGCCAACACCCACTTTAATAAATGATATTCATCGCTATTGGTTAGCACCCACATAGAATGAATGATATTCATGATACTATTGCGTAACAGGCCAGAACAAAACTGTGGATAGGCTTGATTCCCGACCTCCTTCAAGGAGGGCGGCGCTCGACTACTAGCTGCCAACGTGCTAGCCTCGATCCCAGGCCGAGTTTTCGCTTTTATAACGGTTAGGCGAACAACTGGGCCTGGTACTAGTTGTCTGCGCATGCGTCAAATTTTCATTGTATGTTTGTGGTCGGCAAAAATATTTAATAAATCAATAATGGAAATTTGCACATAGGGAGCTGCTTCACAAAGGCCTGGGGAGTTGCCAGTTGTGCTGCAGCACAATTACAGTGACCCAGGGCAATTTCAGGATGATTGAATGCCTTCAAATTACGTTTCAAAAAGATTTAGCAGGCTGCTGGACTTCTCTGATTCTAGGCCCCAACTCGTAACTCATTGCTTGAGAAAACGTAGATTCTCTTGATGTCTCTGAGCTACCCAGCAACGCTCGAATGAGCAGGTCATACTCCAGTCCTGTGTCTGTGAGTATAGGACAATATTAAAAGAAACCAAAGACGGTTAAACCCTTACCTCAAACTGTCCAGTCTCGTCCGTTAGTATAGCCAAGAGGAGCACTGTTGGGATAGCTGGATATTAGCCATTGCTCCTGTACAGAGAAGTAGATATTTTAAATACGTGTAGATCTATACATATTAAATTTCTCGGTTATAGTGTCATTGTCGACGAGCTGATGATGGCAGCACCAAGTTCTCTAGCTCACACTCTTCACTTGATCCACCATATGAAACTATAGTCTACCTACGTTCTTGCCAAACATGAACAAGACTTGATAGCATAGCCGGCCATAGGGCCCACACAAAAATATCTGACCTTAACAAGCTTGACAAAGCTTTATACCTCTTCCCTTGTTGTTCAGTCTTCAGAATAAGCTTCAGAGAAGAGAGAAGCTTCAGCTAAGAGCCATTCCAATTGATTCCAATAATGATAAAACGGGAACTGACTTCTAGTACACGATAGTACACGAATATAAATGTCACGAAAGTGAACGAGAATATCCATTCGTCAGAATCTGACGAACGATTGACGCATGCGCAGACAACTAGTACCAGGCCCAGTTGTTCGCCTAACCGTTATAAAAGCGAAAACTCGGCCTGGGATCGAGGCTACCAACGTGCAAGTTCAAGTTTCTTAGTTTATGCTCGCTTTTATTCGACAACAAAGCTCTAACATCGAAATCTACTATTGTTAAAACTAATAACTTATTGTGTGAAGGCTATCCATGCTGTAAACGCAGTGCTGTGGCAGCCAGGTGAGCAGATCCTGAACTTACAAACAGACAAACAAACAAACTAGAGCACTAAAGTGCAAACCCTCGGCAGGTGACATGATAATAAAGATAAATGTAGCATGTATGACCAGCACAGCAACTCATTAGCTAAACACTGGAGGCTGAAACATTGAGTGGTACATGTCACATGAGACATGCACTGTGGACTGGGATCACAGCAAAGAAGCCTAGAGTCTTAGGCTTAGAGAGTCCTGCCAGGCTGGAGTATATAGGATCCAGCAACCAGTCACAATTTTAGCTTTTATTCATGAGACATGCACTGTGGACTGGGATCACAGCAAAGAAGCCTGGAGTCTTAGTTTTTTTTAAAACCCTCTGTAAAAAAAACAGCATCATTTTAAAACAGCACCATTTTCTTTAAACCCTCTGTAAAAAAAACAGCACCATTTTCTTTAAACCCTCTGTAAAAAAACAGCATCATTTTAAAACAGCATCATTTTTTTTAAACCCTCTGTAAAAAAAACAGCATCATTTTAAAACGGTATCATTTTTTTACTGCTAATTTTGGCGGTAATCACCTCCCATATTCTACTTCTGCCATCTACCCATTTTTATAATTTTAGAGACACAACAGAAGTTGAAACAAGAAGTGACTATTGAAGTATAGAACAATGGCCAAATATTCACTGTCTGGATTTGTAGGAAGCTTTGTCCAGTCCTATTGTGGGCCACAGTGACATAGCCAGGACCATGGAGCTGAGAAAGACCATGTACAGTCTACCGGTGCAAGCACTGAGGAAGCCAACGTCGTATAGGTACGAGAAGGGCAGGCAACTCAATGAGTGACTCTAGACTGCATAGGAAGATGACAATTCTGAGCCTGTGTTAGTGTACAGTGTGTTGTACAGTACATTATAGCATGAGATGAGTGAGTGCCTACTGCAATGGAGTCTTGTAAGCATTGGTGACAATTCCGAGCTGCTTCTGTTATTCTGGTTGAGTGTGTCTGTTTGGTTTGTGCTTTACACTGTGTTGATGTGAGTGGTGTTTTCATATCATTCAATGGCTTCCTCTCTCTTACAGTTGAGTATAGAAAAGGGTATGTCATCAGAGACTAAAAACTCCCCTGACACCCAGCCCTTACATGCAGCCCACCTCCAGTCTGGTGAGCAGCCTACACAGAGAAAAAAAGACGTGCTGATTTAGCACAGAAAACCGTGCTAAACAAATGTCTCCAGTTTTAGCACGTTTGCACATGTGCTAAACAACCTGATGTGCTAAACCGGCACATGTGCTGAATTCTAATGTGCTGATTGTATTGTGCTAAATGTTTTCTGAACACGATGAGGATATAAAAGTGAAAGTAAACATAGTTAGTTAACCATAGCAAGTCTGCACTCAGTTCACTGCAATTGTAAGATACTGCCTTTGACTTCTCAGCATCACCTGCATGCGTGAAGTAGAAAAATATGTCACATAAAGCCATAACCAAGTATAAGAATAATTAAAGTGCGTATAGATTAGGTACATACCATCAGTCATAGCATGCATGAACAAAGTATGCTAATGGAACTTGTAATTATTATAGGGCGAAATAAGAAAAGCCTTTGCTGTGATCCATGACAAATGCCGAGTGCATGAAAAAGTACATGAACCAAAAGCAAAAAATTGTAGCTACAGAAAGAGTCCTATAACACAAATAAGACCAAGAGGAAGGGTACGCTACTCGAATAGACTGTACACAGGAGGCAAACTCACTATTGCATGTAACCACAGCCACTTGAGATACAACAATAACAATAACAATGCTGATAAGGAAAAGCAATGAGTGGTAACCTCACTAACGTATTCATCCATCATCGCCAAGATTTTACAGTTTATACAACAGCATGTGATTGTGACGTAGGTTAGACAGAATGCTTACTACGGTTAGTGGAGTTGCGTACTCTTCCTAATGAACTCTTAGTAAGACATTATAGTCGTTTTTACGTACAATTAAGTTTGCGAGACTATGATAATGCAAATGAGTTCTTGTTGTGCTATTATAGAGCAGCATCAATATTCGGGCCCATCAATTCATCTCGTACAGAAAGCAGATTGAGAAGTTGTCTTCCACTGACAATACTCGTTGTAAGGGCTAAACAACAAATATAATCCACTACAAGCCTTCCCTTAATTGTCAGAAAAGAGCTGCATATAAAGCTTAATCCGAAACGATATAAAAGTTTAATTAAACTGCGTTGTCCTATAAATTATTATATCAATAGAACTGTTAGCTTAAGAGGAACAGCTACAGCTGCAAGGCCGGGCAGACAATATGCTACAGGTGGCAGTATAGATTTGCATTAATTAGGAGGGTGTGTGGCAATCAAAAATCGTTTTGCGCACAAGGAAATTTGGGATTTCCGTAGCAGCAATTTTTATCAATTATGAACTTACAAAGTGGTAAACGTTTACATAGTACGTGCATAATATACACTGATACAGCGCAAATTAAACGCTAAAAAGGACGCTCAAGATAAGAGCTTTTTTCTGTTGGTAAAATTACTTTGGTCACCCCCATGCAGCTATAGTTATCATGAAATTTTGCAGCTTGCTAGCTTTGTATTATAGCTACATGTAAGATAGCTATAGCAATTATGCTAAGATCAAAATAGTGCGGTGAATGGTGCGTTATATTTCCTTGTTAGATCTATGTAGAACTATAGGCTTATAGCTAAGCAAAATTTAGCTAGATATTATGTTACTAGAGGATTGTCGCTTTGTATTCAAAAACATAGCACACCGCATTTGTAAAGTGCAATGGTATATAGCAACGGTACAGTAAAATACGCTTTTAATACAGTACTTATCAAAATGGAAACACTTTAAACGTACTACGCAAACGGAATGGGATATTGACCGCTGTATACGTATATAGACAGATAACTAAGTCAGATAAGTATGGTATACTGTTGCAATTGTTTTTTTGGGTGAAGCTACTATACCTAAAACATTGTGGCAATACAGCAGCATAATAATAATACATACCTCCAATTGTGTCGATACTTTACAGTGGTCTAGTCATACAAGGGTGTCCAGTATAATGCTCTCTCCAACACGTGTCACTTTCAACGTCATCCTGCAATACGGTTTTTCACATCAATTCTTACAACAATAATTAATTATATAGTACCTTCAAAAAAGTACGACCACCATTTTGAAAGAACTTTAGACGGGAGAGGGAATTAGGCGTATTTTTGCGAATGGCGTGGTTAATTGGATAATTTATTTTGTGAATTTGGCCCTTCAATTAGAGTGGCGCTGTAATTATGCCTCGCGGTGCGCATGCGCAAGCGAGGTATACGGTAGTGTGTTTGTGAGTGTGTGTGTGTGTGTGTGTGTGTGTGTGTGTGTAGACTATTTCAGCTGCTCAAGGAAGTGCAGGTAAGAGTTTCTATAGGCTTCTAGTCATGTTTTCTTGGCTTAATTGCTATTTGTGGATTTGCTAAATAAAGCTTCGTTCTCGAGTTATGCCTGGTTTTGCTTACTTGGAATGCCATTGCAGCCTTTTCAGAAGAGTCTGTAGCAAAACTCGTTCACCGAGTGTTGCTACTCTACTTAGTAGTTAGTTCTGCACTAGAACACTAGCTGCAAGAGTGAGAAGAGAGCTGCAAGGTTCTGCTGACTTGCAGCCATTAATTTTAGACTTGAACTTTAATTAGGCATCAATCGTTTTTAACAACAATCATGGGTCGATCACTACGAGTTTCCCTGTGATTGCAATAATAATTATCATCAATCAATGTGTGTATAAAAGCTAGCTATTAGTAGTTTTATGTTATGTAGCTTTGGCACCTCCACCGAGGCCGCGGTGCTTTCATTAGAAGAAGTAAATATCTCACTTATTGTGCTATGAAACTTGGGCAATATAGGCTTCAATTGGTCTCCACTTTGTTGAGCCCCATTCAACCTTTTACTAGCTTGTCCTTTCTGCATAATTATTATATTGTAGAGTTATTACAGGGTAGAGTTATTACAGGGTGTCATACAGGATTTTAAAGTAGAGAGGGGAAATATAAGGCATTCTTAAAAAAAAAAGTCAACTGCATGTTATTTCAATACCCTGGTTAGTAACTATACAGGCTATGGATACTCAGTCATACAACATTGCTAATACCTGAGTGCAAATTTTAGGGGGGGGGGGGGTTGGAGCCAGGGGGGGATACTCCCCCTGTGTACTGTACGACACCTGGTACAATACAATAGCTGTGCAATTACATTGTACAGATGCTCCCCTGTGCTCCCCTGTGTACTGTACGACACCTGGTACAATACAATAGCTGTGCAATTACATTGTACAGATGCTCCCCTGTGTACTGTATGACACCTGGTACAATACAATAGCTGTGCAATTACATTGTACAGATGCTCCCTTGTGTACTGTACGACACCTGGCACAATACAATAGCTGTGCAATTACATTGTACAGATGCTCCCCTGTGTACTGTATGACACCTGGTACAATACAATAGCTGTGCAATTACATTGTACAGATGCTCCCCTGTGTACTGTATGACACCTGGTACAATACAATAGCTGTGCAATTACATTGTACAGATGCTCCCCCTGTGTACTGTATGACACCTGGTACAATACAATAGCTGTGCAATTACATTGTACAGCATTGTTCAGCATGTTGAGGGAAACTTACCTAGTTCCACAGTTTTGTCAAACAGCTCTCAAACCATGTCTAAACTCAACTTCTTTTCTTCTTTGCAAATAAAAAAAAAATTTTTGTTGCTATGCAGCTGCAGCTGCACATCTGTTGTACTGCATGCCCTTATTTGGTACTGAAAACAGCACACTGTGCTGAATTAGCATGTTTACCTGTTTCAGCACACCCATTACATTTAGCACAGTCCATTTAGCACATTAATCGAACATCAAAATCACAAGCCATGAAAAAGCACACCAATACAACACGTAGGCTGTGCTATATGCCTACAAAACAGCACATGTAGTGTGCTGAATCACTGTTTAGCACACCACGGTGCTAATATAGCACACGCTCAGGGTCTAAAACAGCACACCTCTTTTCTCTGTGTATAAGCAGTGGGGGACAGTCTGAAGACATAGTTTCTATAGATCCATTTTATTATTCATGTCAATAGCAGGATTAGCACTTCAGTGCTCTATAATTTCTGTTGTCATGTGATTTTCTCACCCATTACTTCCTAAGTCTTCAAACTTTCACTCGGTATGACTTTGACCATGTGACTTTTTAACCCCTCAGTTCCCGAGCCCCACCCCTCACTGTCTGACTCAGAAGAGGATCGAGATAGACTTTGGATTCTGGGAAAAGGCGTCCACCTTACCCTCGGACAAGACCCCAACCAAGGACCTGAACTTGTTATGAAACTGTCACACATTTCGTCTGTTTTTGTGGTCTATTCTGACAATGTAATAATTTGTACGAACTCATGCCATTGATTATTTGTACAATTTGATAACTACACAATCCCAATATATTCTGTTGCACAATGTATACCAAAATTGTTACCCTAACCCTAACCCTAATTTTTGTCTGTTTTGTTGTTAGTATTCTGACAATGCGTACGAACTCAGTTTGTAATAAAACATTGTAAGGACTAGAACTCTGAACTCTGAACTAGTATGCATATTATTGTCATGTTAGTTGTTACTCCTTTGGTCTGAGCGGTATGCTGCACGTTGTCTTGAGTTATGTAATTTGCCACATGTTGATCTTTTAAGCTAATCTATCAAGCTATAAAACACACATTTATGTGTATAATTTGTTATAATTATAAAAGCATCGATCTGGCAATGCAAATTAAAGTACTTATGTACAAACTCATGATCATACTACATTCCTCATTTATAATCATAGTTACAATAATTATTATTATTTCAAGAGGAAAAAACATTAATAATCAAGATCGTTGCTAATTAATGCTATTACAACAAGTGAATACATGTAGTTAACCTCGTTCCCAGGCCGATCCGTCTCCGATTGAACGCTAGTAGTGAATAGCTAGTAACAAAACAACTAAGCACTCATAGCGAAGAAGTCCACAGTTTGAACGTAAAAAGTTTTGGTCTCTCCTCCAGCTACAATGACCTCTCCACTAGGAAGTACTGAGCATGTGCAGCGGTATCGTGCAGTAGGCAGGTCTCCCACTTTCACCCACCTCCTGGTGTCAGGCTGGTAGAGGTGGATCGATGAACTTGGGTTGACTCTGTCGTCTGCTCCACCAACAGCTAATAGTAACCTCCCAATACTGAGAGGAGCTGACAACACGAGTGGTACTTCCTGTAAGGTCTGCCAGAGAGTGGGTGTGTCCAGGTTGGAAAGGGCCTTTGCAATGAGTTCATTGAGGTCGACGTGGTGCACTGTCTTGGTTGGTTCCCCAGTGTGATCGAACCATCCCATTAGGTAGAGGGTGTTTCCTATGAGAGTCGATTGTCGTACTGCTCGTGGGTTAGGTAGTGACTGAGCAATGTACCATCTTCTTGATGCCACGTCCAACACCTCCACAGAGGAGGAGATACGTCCTTCATCATCAACCCCACCAGCTACAATGATGTAGTTGTTTAAGGAGACAGCTGTTGAAGAATTACGAGCAATGTTCATTGGTGGGTACGGGTGAGTCCATTCCCCTGACTTAAAGACGGCAAGTTGATTGCTGACTTTGTTGTTTCTTTGATAACGTCCTCCCACCAGCACTAGTCGATTAGCGAATGATGTCACAGCGAACCACTTGGCAGTGTACTCTGGTAGTTTAGTCCATTGATCTTGCTCGAGCTTCATCACTGTACACTTGTCAAGATCATTGTCTGCATTGCCTCCACCAACATACGCCGTGTCACCGATAACAACACTCTGTACTGAGGTGCCCATCTTGATTGGCATGTTTTTTCCTCTTCTCCATTTCAGAGTGAGTGGAGGTCTCAACTCTCTGGGAGGGGGACCCTGAATAATGAATGAGTGTAATTAGGATAGTGTCTACTAACAAGCGAGTGTTACTTGTAGCAATAATTGTATGCACACTAAATCACTTTCTCTAATTAGCTTAAGAGGCGACGCCCACCAGTCCACTAGAATGTACAGTACGATTATAACAGATCAAAGCTTCTACTATAGCTCTGCAAAAATAATTAGAGTGTTGCATTTCATATCACCTGTCTCTGTTGTTGAATGATGGCGTCTCTCCTGACCAGCTCAGCATCTTTGTGCTCAGTCTGTTCCCTGTGTGCCTGTACAGGGGAACGCTGGTAGGAAAAAGACGTGAATATCACAATTGTACAAGTATTTACAGTACTATAGTAATCTTTCTAAAGAATTACGTAACAAAACTTAACATGCTTTTTACAATGAAACAGCACCCTAGGGTACAGTACTATTGTTATTAGGAATCTCATTCACACACTACATGTACGCACCTTCTTGACTAGTTGAGTGTCCTTCGTCTCTCTCTTTGCTGCCTCCATTGGGTCCGAGTCTCTTGTCAGTGAAGCATCTAAAAGTAAGAATTAAACATTAAAAAGTAATTTGACATATTTTTCGGAAGCGTAAACACATAATTATCATGCACTACGTATCTAATAGACTCACAGATGTCCCTGGCAGATGGTCTCCTCGTCATGTCTTCTTGCAAACAACTGTCGATAAGCTTCCTCAACCTGTGTGTGCGAGGGATCTGGGCAACATGGAATGATCGATCCTTGGCTGATTTGATCGTCTCTAACTTGCAAACAATCTGCGTTAAAATCACCCCAAAGGAAAACACATCCAGGCTATTATCGTAATTCTCCTCTTCCAATCGATAGGCCTCAGGAGGTAGATACCCTCTACGCTGACCAATGGCTGTTAGGGTGGAGCTAAGCTTGGAGGGATCGTAAAGCCGTGACATGCCAAAGTCGGAAATCTTTGCGACAGGCACTGGCAGTGTAAGCTTCAGCAAGACGTTATCGCCACAGAGGTCACGGTGGATAATCTGCTTGCTGTGAATGTAGGCCAGACCACAAGCCATGTCTTTGGAGAGGCTAATTTCACATTCGCTAGTGAGGGACTCTTCATCAAGGCCGGAGAAATAGGATCTCAGATTGCAATCCATCAACTCAACAACGAGGATTGTACCACCTGATTTGGGGTGCTTAGCAGTCGACAAAAACTTCACAACGTTTGGGTGCTTGAACGACTTGAGAAAATCACTCTCACGATCAATTGCATTGCTAGCATCTTCATTTTTGCCAACTGCAATACTTGCCTGCATCTCCATAGCATCGTGAAGCAGCACTTTGACTGCACAAATCTCGCCCCTGTACCTGGCTTTGAAAACTGCTCCAAATGCACCTTTACCGAGTGGCCCGTCTAAGAAAACGGTCAAATCTTCATTGATCTTTTGACGATTATGGTCAACTGTACAGAACAATGTGTGTGGGGTGGGATGAGTGGTTAGTAAGGAATGACTACAGTATAGCGGGTATATTTCGAGGGTATAAATTTTCGCGGATGGACCATTACAAAGGATTTCGCGGATTTATTTTCGTGGTCTGAGTTCCAGCCTTTTGGCGCATGCGCACATCAACATGTAGCCTCGATCCCAGGCCGAGTTTTTGCTTTTTATAACGGTTAGGCGAACAACTGGGCCTGGTACTAGTTGTCTGCGCATGCGTCAAATTTTCATTGTATTTGTGGTCGGCAAAGATATTTAATAAATCAATAATTGAAATTTGTACACAGAAAATGCACAGAGTGAGTGAGTACACAAAAGATGCACATAGGGAGCTGCTTCACAAGGGCCTGGGGAGCTGCCAGTTGTGCTGCAGCACGATTACAGTGACCCAGGGCAACTTCAAGATGATTGAATGCCTTCAAATTACGTTTCAACGATTTAGCAGGCTGCTGGACTTCTCTGATTCTAGGCCCCAACTTGTAACTCAGTTAAACTTTGCTTGAGAAAACGTAAATTTTCTTGATGCCTCTGAGCTACCCAGCAACACTCGAACGATCAGGTCATACTCCAGTCCTGTAAGTATAGGACAATATTAAAGAAACCAAACACGGTTAAACCCTTACCTTAAACTGTCCAGTCTTGTCCGTTAGTATGGCCAAGAGGAACAATGTTGGGATAGCTGGATAGTAGCCATTGCTCCTGTACAGAGAAGTAGACATTCAAAATACGTGTAGATCTACTGTATACATGTACATATTAAATTTCTCGTATTAAACAGGTTATAGTGTCATTGTCGACGAGCTGATGATGGCAGCACCAAGTTCTCTAGCTCACACTCTTCACTTGATCCACCATATTAATGATGATACTATAGATCTTTTAATACCAAACATGAACACGACTTGACATGATAGCATAGGGCCCACACAAAAATATCTGACCTTAACAAGCTTGACAAAGCTTTATACCTTTTCCCTTGTTGTTCAGTCTTCAGAATAATGTTTTCTAAGCTTCAGAGAAGAGAGAAGCTTCAGCTAAGAGCCATTCCAATAATGATAAAACGGGAACTGACTTCTAGTACACGATAGTACACGAATATAAATGTCACGAAAGTGAACGAGAATATCCATTCGTCAGAATCTGACGAACGACTGACGCATGCGCAGACAACTAGTACCAGGCCCAGTTGTTCGCCTAACCGTTATAAAAGCGAAAACTCGGCCTGGGATCTAGGCTAATCAACATGCAGCTGTACCTCCACACCGTTAGCCTCAAATCCAGGCCTAGCCTGTGTGAGGCACCTCTTATTGTCATAGGTGTGGTCAATAATACTGAACACGCCTACTATTCATAAATTTTTGCGATACAGGCTCAATCCGCGAAAACCGCGAACATTTTTATACGCTCAAAATATACCCGCTATACGGTATGTAAACTATTTTTAGACATAATTATGCACCTATCAATAATATGTCTCCTCCCCCACCACCTGGGGAGCACATTAGGGAAATGTAGTGGAATGGTCAATATTTTGACACTACCCTTCTTTGCTTGCAAGACTAATCGCCCTAGGTGGGGCATATCATTTATATAGCTAGGTGAATTAATTGGTACTCACCCTCCGACTTCACATCAGTAGGATTGCTAGACTGTAGATGATCTCTCTCGATAGTCCTGGCTATGTGAATGTGGCCCACAGTAGGACTGGACAATGCTTTGACCATAGATTGCCAGCTTCTCTCTCCTTCATTCAGCCATTCCAACAGCCCCTCACGATAGCAGTCATCAGGATCATTGTTCCATTCTTTGCTGATACTTCTGATTGTAGCTGCAGAGACTTCGAGCATTAACAAGATGTTTCGCCACTTGATTCGAGCTTCAAACGTAGCGAGGTACACTTTGTTTAGATCTGCTATTGTGAGATAGTCAGACATCTTCTCTGTAGAGTGTGGAATGAATGCTTTATAGGAGGGAGTACATAGGTGTGCACAGCTCTAAAGTAAATCATGTACAGTACCTATACAGTACACATGCAGTGCTGTCTGCACTCACTGAAATATGTCGAGGCTACAGTATCTTCCCTTTGATTTCACCAGCTAGTAGGGCCAGGGAACAGCAGACAAACCAAACAACACTCATGAACTACAAGACATGCCCTCTTTCCTTGCACATTGGTATACTGCGCATGCGCCGGAGATTACAAGACAACAAACATGACACAACTTAGATGATTGTGGGAAGATAATAATATACAACTGTCACCACGCATTCATGCACTCCTATGCAACACACAAGACTTGATTATTTCAAGCTAGTTTGTATAGTTTCTTTTTAATGTAACATCGGAAAACATCAGACAAGAGTAGCTGAGAGCATCTTGTGCAGGCAGGGGTGGTGGACAATACCAAAGCACCTGTACATGCATGGGGAGTGACGGTTAATATTATAGTGTACTAGCGTAGTGTGGAATACGGACATAGTATATATAAAATCGTGAATATTTTGTGAATTTGTGAATTAGTCACAGAGAGCGGAATGTTTTACTAATATTGACACCTGTGTATAATTGTGATAGCTTGTTCAAGTTCATGTATAGCTACCTACATGCACGTACGGTAATAAGGTAATGGGGTAACGGGTGAACCCTGACCTCTCTGAAGTTTTTTCACCATTACATGAAGCTATTGTGAATATTTTTTAAACAATATAGAAGGTCCTTCAATGAACTTTAATTTTTAAATGTGCAAACTGATCATTTTGACCCAACCAAAAACTACAGACATGCTTCAAATAAGATGATTCTCTAACAAACTTTGAACGTACGTACTCTACCTACGTAACATAATATAGCAGTTCTTAGGAATCTTCCTACACTGCAAACCCCACCCACCTGCTCCAGTGCTTGTTGTACACCAGCTGGTCTCCTCCGAGGGATGGGCTGGGCAGGGGAAGGGGCGGAGTCTCGGGGGAGCACCAGTCAACAAGGCATACACAGCTCTTCCATTGTGTGGTGGACTATGAACTCTGGGAGGGACTCTGTGGAGAGTGTGTGGGCGGGGGGATAAGACTGGAGGAATGGAGATATTGATTAAACCCCTTGGATTGCCATACTACAAGAATACACACTGTACATTAAGATACTGTACTGCTACTGTAACAATGTGCCTGGGTGCAGAGTTCAAATTTAAAAGCCTTTACGATTGAGGAAACATTTGAAACTTTTCAATAGGAAAGATCGTGCTATTATCATACAAGTACTGGTATAGGTATTTGCAATCTTATTTTAGCGATGTCATAAGCACTCACGAAATTCTCAAGTGTTTGAAACTCGTAATTAAAACATTGCAGTAGTAATACGGTAGTAGACACAAAGTGTGATGACTTCTTCATTTCAAACACGATAATTATACAAGCAATTTTAGGAAGAGCTACAACAGTATTAAGTTAAGTCCTTTAGTTTGGTCATTTTGATGCTAAAGCTAAACACACTATAAACCTAAAAGTTACTGAATACATTTTTTAAACTGGAAATTGGTCATTCAAGTTATCGTATGGGTCTTCAAGGTTTCTGCTGACACAGCACATACGTATACATGCATACTGTGCAAGTCTTGATTAAAATCAGATCCACTAGCTAAACAAACACGTACCACATTCCATAGAGCTACATCTTTTCCTTAAAGCAGCTCTTGACAGAGTCCACAAATGTTATAGTTTAGAGCAGCACACCCCCATTGCCACACCCCCTTGTCCAGTTCCATGTTCTCATACTGTCCAGTGTCGTGTCACCTGTTGGAGACCATCACATCAGCCAAGGATCCATCATTCCATGTTGCCCAGATCCCTCACACACACAGGTGGAGGAAGCGTATCGACAGTTGTTTGCAAGAAGACATGACGAGGAGACCATCTGCCAGGGACATCTGTGAGTCTATTTAGTGTGTGATAATTATATACCGAAACTCACTGATTGTGAGTCAGAGTACAGTATGAATCATGGAATGTCTGTATATCTACAGTACACAGTGATGTCTGTACTGACTGATAATAATCCAGAGACTACAGCATCTCTTCATTCTGATCACAGCTAGCTAGGAGTTCGTGTAGATACACAAGCGAGGGGTCCGCCACTCCTTAAAATCTTGTACGCCTGTGGGCAAAATCTCCTTAAAATCTTAAAATCTCGAAAAATCATCTTAAAATCTTAAAATCTCGCAAAATCTCCTTAAAATCTTAAAATCTCGCAAAATCATCTTAAAATCTTAAAATCTCGCAAAATCTCTTAAAATCTCTCCCTAAAATCCGTAATCTATGTTTCCATCTCCGTAAATCTTGCTACGTCACAGCATGCAGCTGCAGAGTGTTGCAATGGTCTCGAGAGCCCACTGAATAGTATATTACTGTCATTGCTGTTTCCTCTACTGCAACTGCACTGTAAGTCAAGTAGACTTACTAGCAATGGTGTATGGACTGGTGTACATCTAGCTCTAAAAGTAATGTAGGATGCTTAAAGTTTATTTGCATATAATTATTATTATTGCTAAAATAGTTGATACAATTGCAGGAGTTCACTGTTGCACAGCTATATAGGTCACTGGATCCTCTTCCTCCGTCTGATCCCATACAACAATAAGTAAGTTAAACTATAATTATGCAGTGTTCTTTGTTGAACTGACTGCATATTCATGCTGTAGTCCGGACCAGTTGAGCTACATTCAACTCTTTGGAACATCTTTACTAATAGACGTACATCTGATCACAATATAGTGGGTAAGATGAACTATTAAAAAGTATTCTGTTATTGATTGAAATATTTGTGCGTATGCATGCATCAGTGCAGGTACAGTATATATGCACATTCAAGCTTGTCTCTGCTACTACCTCAACTATATACGTACTTGAGTACTACTCGTCAGCTTTGTTTACAGTCTGCATTGCCAAGAATTAAGTGGTAAGTTGCACATGCAGTGGTGTATATAACTAATCGTTGTGTTTATGACTGTATAATTATAATAATTATATAGATCTCATGGCATCTGAGTTGACGACCAGGACAAAGGAAGAAATTGATTTTTTGTCTCTGATGCGTGAGAAACTCCCAACTTATGTGGTGAACTGCATGCTCCCATCTGGTTTTGATGTTCCTGAGGTTATATGCTCAATGGATGTTACTGACGAGCCTGGAAACTCCATATAATAGATTGAACAATTCATAGCTAAGAACTTTGCAGATCAGGATGGTTACAGTAACACGTACATTCAAGCCTCTTCAGCATTGAGCAGTTGTTTCGTCTTTCCTCCTGGCCATAGAATGAGAATAGCAAACTTTGTTTTGGCTATTAAGAAGCAAGATCAGGCTCCAAAACTTATAGCCAAAGTACCAAAAAGGGCCAAATCTATGAAATCAAAATCAACACGGTCCGCAATGATGAGCGATAGCGACATAGACACAGAAAGTATAGCCAGTGTTACAAAACAAGTGAGAAAGAACATTGCTATGTGGATTGGGAAGCAACAATCAAAGCTTCAGGACTTGAAAGAGAATGATCACTTCACCATATTTGTCTCATATGTTCGCAAAAGCCATGATTTATCTGCTTCTGTGAAGTGTCATGCTTGCAATTCGAGAACTCAACTGCAGCGAAGTGCAGTTAACACCTCAACCTTTGCTATATCTAACTGGACTAGACACATTAAGAATTGCTATGCTGCATAGTCACCCTGGTTCCAGAACCAGACCTATCTATTCTTATCTTTCGCCTCCTCTCTCTTCTAGTACAGCTCACACCTCTGGAGGAGAGACATTTGAACAGAATTCCCAGCTGCCTTTGACTGGTGATAACGGAGACGTAGCTAGTGGTGAGAATGAAGTGGCTAACAAGCCATTGGAAGATTCAGCAGATGTAGGACCAAACGTTCCCAATGCTACACTGGACACTCAGGGTATTGCGGGAGATAACCATACTGGTTTATTGTTAGAAGAGTCTGTTCCCAATGATCCTGAGAAAGTGGCTGACCAAAACCAAAACGAGTCAGAGCAGATTTTTCCTGAGGCCCCTCTCTTGAAACGAAGTAAGAGAGGGGCAATTTTGGATTCAAATTCTCGTTTAAGCAGACAAATGAGGGCACTTGAGAAGGCTCAGAGTTCTTCAAATCAGACTCGATTGGACGACTTTTTCTCTCTTTTGGATGAAGTTGAAGTTCTTTGCCTGAAAAATGAGAAGCTTACCAGTTTACTCAAGCAAAGTAATTCAGGCTTCAACTATGAATTGTACAGTCCAATTCTACGGCAAATAACATGTATAATGCTGAAAAGAATGCTAGGAGCTCAAAACATGGATACAGGCATGCTGACATCGTAAAGAAATTTGCAACAGCCTTGTTTATCTACTCAGGCCCCCTAGCCTACGACTTTCTGCAGCAAAATTTGTCTCAAGCTTTGCCATCTCTGAGAACAGTGCGTCGACTCGTTTACAGTGAGTATAAGCCGATAACTGAAGGAGAATTTCGTTTTGACGAATTGGAAGCATACCTTAATAAACACAATGCACCTAAAGTAATATCTCTTGGAGAAGATGCTACAAGAGTTGTATCTCGAGTGGAATATGACAGTGAGACTGATCGGTGTGTTGGCTTTGTTCTGCCCTCCAGCAAGAATGGCACGCTTAAAGCCGACTCATTTTTAGCTGTCTCATTCGAAGCAATTGAGAGAATGTTTTCTACCACCACAATTGCTAAGTATGCTTATGTGTACATGGCCAAACCTCTGAGTACATGTAATGTCCCAGCTTTTTGTCTGTCATGTTTTGGTACTGATAACAAATTCACAACGGAAGAAATTGTACTACGCTGGAAGTACATTTTAGATGAGTGTCAGCAGCGAGGAATCACGGTGCTAACAATCAGCTCAGATGGAGACACTCGTCTTTTGACTGGTATGCGGATGTGCAGTGGCCTTAATGTCACCAACGTGAGTAAGCTACATGTATCTAATGTCATACCAAAATCAGAGGTTCCGTCTAATTGGCATTCTTGGTTCTCCTTGAAACGACCCACATCTATAGCCTTGATTCAAGACACTGTACATATAGCAGTCAAGTTAAAGTGCCGGTTGCTTAAACCATCAATTGTACTTCCAATGGGAAGTTTTGTTGCAGGTGCACATCACCTTCGTATTCTACAATTAACGGTTGGCAAAGATATTCACGGCCTAAGAGAAAGAGATGTAGATCACAAAGATAAACAAAACTTTGATGCTGTTATGCACATGATTAGAGCTGCCCCATTGTTAGAAAGCATTCCAGATTCTGTGGGCACAAAAACTTACATCGACCTTCTAGAATGTGTTGTGGACAGCTACATCAATAAACTAACTAGTCCAATTGAACGTGTTGAGAAAATTTGGTTTGTCACTTTCTTTCTCCGCTATTGGCGTCTATGGATTAAATTACATCCCCTGTACAATCTGACAGACAATTTCATTACTTTTAATGCACATATGTGCATTGAATTGAACGCTCATTCTTTGATAACGATCATTCGAACAATCAGAGATACACTTAAGCAATCGGAGTACTTTCTTCCTAGCAGTTTTGGATCACAATCATGTGAAGGGTTGTTTAGATCTGCACGGAGTATGTCAAGTGTATTTTCTACTTTTATCAATTTTGGCATGCTTGGATTGCTGAGACGCATTCACCGTCTCCAAGTTCAGGCCATCATCCAAGCAGAGTCGTCCACAACTGATATAGTTTTTCCACAGCTGAAAAAGCACAATGCCAAAGATGGAGACACCTCTATGAAGAGTGTAACTTCACCCCAAACTGTATGTGAGCTTTCAGACTCTGACATTGCCGATGCTGTTCAGAGAGTAAAAATAATGGCACGTGGGAGAATTGAGAAACTGGGAATGGCAGATCTGTTGATTGAACATAAACAGTGGGAGGATCAGGCAGATGTGATTGATGATATTGACGTCGTCTTTGGTGACTCTGAGGACAGCTCCGATGATGAATTGGAAAAACGGTCTGAATCCAGCTTAATTCAAGAAATGTGTCTGGATACCGACTCCAGCCATGTTAGGGAAGATGTAGAAAATTTGTCTAAGAACCAACTGATAACTTCAGATTTGAAAGATAAGCTAGATACCCTTCATAGACATCTCACTAAAACCTCAACTTCTAACACCATCTCAACATACGGACCAATACAAGCACCTGAATTTCCAGACATGTGTTCAGAACCCCCACGAAAAAAACCTGCACTGCTTTCTCGAAAACCGTTCGTAGAAGTGCACCCTGATGTATATATCAGAAAGACAACTGCATTGTGGTTGTTCCAAGAAGGTGAAAGGGTGTCTTCTGATCGGTTGTTTAGAGTACGGACCAACCAACCTTTCTCTTTAAGCAGTACAATTGTAACAAAGTCACCAGTAACAAACAGCCAATTGCCAACTACCAATGTTATGCACATAGGGGATGTTTGTGTGTTCATGGCTGGTGAGCATAAGTGGTCTATTGGGAAGATATTGCAGTTTGCCCTAAACCATAAGAAAAAAAAGATTCAGCAATACAAGGGGTCAACAGCAGAGATATCACCAAGCGTTGGTGTGCTGTGTTCATGGTTTGAGGTGCAAAAAGGTTCAACCAGATTGTTTAAGTTGTTTGACAATCCTGCTATCACACACACATACGTACCAACCACAACGTATGTTTGCACTCTCAACAATGCCTGTATTGATGAAGCAGTCAGCACAATTCAACAAGCACCAAGCACTCTGCTTCGATTCAGTCCTGAGCACCACAAACTAGCAATGGCTCAAGAATTTGTTCTGACCAAAGAATGTGAATGTTTTATAAACAGTTCGACAGTAACCATTGACACAAGCACAAATTCTGATATTACTATCATTTCAGACTCAAGTGATTCATCCGAGTCAACTATTTGGAAGAAAATTGATCATTTTCATCTCTACCACCAAGACCACAGTATTCTGCTAAGCCGTAATGCCTGGTTGAACGACAATCATGTAAATTGTGCCCAATACTTGCTAAAAAAGCAATTCACTCATCTGCATGGCCTACGGTGCTCTGTGTTACAACAGTCGCAATATATCAGTCCTCTCTCACAGGAGTCTCTACAAATTTTGCACGTTTCTAGCAACCATTGGATAGCTCTGTCTACACTTCAGTGCAGTACCACAAATTTGATTCCCACTGCATGTCTATACGACTCGTTGTATAGGGGAATAAGCATGGACACTCAAACACTTTTGGCCAAGTTTCTAGCAAATGGAACAAGAGACTCAGAGCAACAACTTTCCGTCGCTGTAGCAAATGTGGCACAACAATCAGGCGCTTCAGACTGTGGATTGTTTGCTATCGCTTTCATTACGCATTTAGCACATAGCCTAAACCCCTGCTACTGCAATTTCAAACAAAATGCAATGAGAGAGCATTTCTTGAAATGCATTGACCAAGCAACCATGACACCCTTTCCGACTAACTCACAAAGAACAGCCAGATTAGCGATAACAAAGGAAATAGTGGAGATTCAATTGTATTGCTATTGTAGACTGCCTGATAATGGCTCAAAAATGGTTGAGTGTGAGAGCAGCGGGTGTAAACTGGGAGGCTGGTTTCACCTCAAGTGTGTCAATGCTTTCGAAGTGAAGAAAAACAATAAATGGATCTGTAACAATTGTAGAGGAGTATAATTTTTATGTATATTTACAATTCACAATGCAATGCATTTTCATTTCACAATGCCCCCTATATACTTTAAATTCATAATAATTATGTACATAATAATTTATATATAAAGCTATAATTATACCTATACTCGCTATAGACTTATAATTATAGATTCACTCAGTATAGCTATAGTGAAACCCATAATAACTAGCTAGCTAGCTATAGATCCACTGCATGTCATGCAGGAGAATTTGGAAGAGCTGGAATAAGAAGGACAGCTGGTAGAAGAACAGTTTAAACCTGGAACAACATGAACAATGTGTTGCATATAGACTTTATAGAGCTGTTATGGGCCCCTGCAGTCCTTGAAATCTTCTGAAATCTTTTGAAATCTTCTGAAATCTTCTAAAATCTTCTGAAATCTCTAAAATCATTGAAATCTTCCAAAATCTTCTGAAATCTCAAAATCTCTGAAATCCGTAAAATCTTGTAAAATCTCCCGAATCTCGAGATTTTAAAATCCCGTACACAAATTTTCATAGTGTCGGACCCCTCGATACACAAGTACAAGAGAATTAGATTGAGTTTTGCAGCAAGACACACCCTTTTTCTTGTCACATGCAATAACATTGCTGAATCAGCAAACATGCACATGTCTACTTTTACATGTAGACCAGAGAGAGAGAACAGGAGTTGAAACAAGAAATTGAACAAGTGGCCAAACATTTCACTGTCTGGAAGCTTTGTCCAGTCCTATTGTGGGCCACAGTGACATAGCCAGGACTATGTACAGTCTACGGGTGCTAGCACTGAGGAAGCCAACGTCGTATAGGTATGAGAAGGGCAGGCAACTCAATGAGTGACTCTAGACTGCATAGGAAGATGACAATTCTGAGCCTGTGTTAGTGTACAGTGTGTTGTACAGTACATTATAGCATGAGATGAGTGAGTGCCTACTGCAATGGAGTCTTGTAAGCAATGGTGACAATTCCGAGCTGCTTCTGTTATTCTGGTTGAGTGTGTCTGTTTGGTTTGTGCTTTACACTGTGTTGGTGTGAGTGGTGTTTTCATATCATTCAATGGTTTCCTCTCTCCTACAGTTGAGGAGACAAGAAGAGGCACTGAGAATGGAGGTACGGAGTACATTAGCTGGAAAATGCATTTGTGTCATACTTTATAGAGTCCCTTAAAGTCAATCAAGGTCAGCTATAGTGTGTCATATTCAGCACATGATGTGTGTTTCCCTGTAATGTATTTGAAGGTGTGCCATGTAAAATCATGTACGATCCCCCCCCCCCACACACACACACACACACCTTTAGGCCTACTATGCTGCTAAGAGAGGGGCCTCGCGTAAACTGGCCACTCAGACGCTAACAGACCCCAGCAGTATGGAAAATGGTCTGTCATCAGAGACTAAAAACTCCCCTGACACCCAGCCCTTACATGCAGCCCACCTCCAGTCTGGTGAGCAGCCTATAAGCAGTGAGGGACAGTCTGAAGACATGGGTCCATGGACAGGGGCTACTGAGGAACCTTCATCAAGAACAAGGTATGTGTGTATAATGTGTAGTTATGCAGTGCAATGAGTCGACTGTGTACTATTGAATGTACAGTACACAGAATGGGAACCTAGTATGCTTACTAGTCTGTGTGTACATGCACTTGTATACAAGGTATGCTTCAATGTATGCAGTTTAGGTGTGTACAGGGAAATGTCTGTCAATTGGCTTTGAATTTTCTCACCCCTTACTTCCTAAGCCCTCAAACTTCCACTCAGTATGACTATGACCATGTGACTCTTTAACCCCTCAGTTCTTGAGCCCCACCTCTTACTGTCTGACTCGGAAGAGGAGATAGACTTTGGATTCTGGGAGAAGGCGTCCACCCTACCCTCGGACAAGACCCCAACCATGCAAGGAAGGACCTGAACTTGTTATGAGACTGTCACATAATTAGTATAATTATTGTCGGTTTCTTGTCTATTCGGGAAATTTAATTATGTACCAACTAATGCCATTGATTGTTTTTGCGTAATCTTTAATAGCTGCCAATTGAAATTCAGTTGCAACTTTAATTATTATGCTAGAAAAGTATCATTAATTTATAATTATAACATGAAGGACATGAAAAAAACTAAGAACTTATAGAGAAGAAATCCACAGTTTGGATTTTAATCTTATTTACTATCTGTCCTCCGGCTACAATAACCTCTCCACTAGGAAGTACTGAGCATGTGCAGCAGTATCGTACAGTAGGCAGGTCTCCTACTTTCAACCACCTCCTGGTGTCAGGCTGGTAGAGGTGGATCGATGAACTTGGGTTGACTCTGTCATTCGCTCCACCAACGGCTAATAGTGACCTCCCAATACTGAGAGGAGCTGACAACTCGAGCGGCACTTCCTCTAACGTCTGCCAGAGAGTGGGTGTGTCCGAGTTGGAAAGGGCTTTGGCAATGAGTTCATTGAGGTCAACGTGGTGCACTGTCTTGGTTGGCCCAGTGTGATCGTACCCTCCCATTAGGTAGAGGGTGTTTCCTATGAGAGTTGATTTCAGTTCTGATCGTGAGTTAGGTAGTGACTGAGCAATGTACCATCTTCTTGATACCACGTCCAACACCTCCACAGAGGAGATACGACCATCACCATCACGCCCACCAGCTACAATTATGTGGTTGTTGAAGGAGACAGCTGTTGAGGATTGACGAGCAATGTTCATTGGTGGGTACGGGTGAGTCCATTCCCCTGACTCGAGCACTGAAAGTTGATTGCTGGGTGTGTTTTTTTTTGGATCACGTCCTCCCACTAGCACTAGTCGATTAGCGAGTGATGTCATACCAAACCACTTGGCAGTGTACTCTGGTAGTTTGGTCCATTGATCTTGCTCGAGCTTCATCACTGTACACATGTTACGATAATTGTCTGCACTGCCTCCACCAACATACGCCGTGTCACCGATAACAACACTCTGTACTGTGTAGCCAATCTTGATTGGCATATCTTTTCCTCTTCTCCATTTCAGAGTGAGTGGCAACTCTCTGGGAGGGGGACCCTGAATAATGAATGAGGATAGTGTCTACGTTATAGATAGTACACGGGCATGAGGTATCTATGTGAAGCCCGAGGGATGAGGGACACTATAACACATACACTGCAAAAACACTTTTGTTATTGTGACACAGTTTGCTACCGGCACAAAATGTTATCTTGACAAAACGTTTGTCAATTTCCTGCAATTATTGTTATAACGACAAATCATAGTTTATTTAACTATTAATATAGTTTATCTAACTATTAATATTTGTTATTATAATGGTAGATTGTTATTTGAACACATGTGTTGTTATTTTGTCGAAGCGTTGTTGATCTCACATTTAGTGGAAGTTACCGTTCATTGTCAAATTAACATTAACCCTTTAACCGCCACGGGCCACGATCGTGGCCCGCAATAAGTGACTTTTTTTGCGAAATTCTAATTCTGCGATACTTAGGAAGTAGCTCGAACTACGCACATCCCTGTATAGAGGAAGAGCTGTAGAATCACGTGCAATTTAGTTTAGAATTTTCCAAGCCACGTTGCTATGTTAAAATTTCATTAGCATCTTACCGCACGAAGTTTATAGCTATGGCTAGATTGTTTACTTGTGCCGATGTGCTTGAACAGCTTGAGGACAGCAATGGCGATGTCTCCTCTGGTGATGACAGTGCCTATGAAGGAGAGGGGATAGTAGGATACCTCCCAAAGGCTACCAGCTTTATGCCAGACGCTGATGAACTGTCTGGGACTGATGACATGCATGACATGGACCTAGACGCTAGCTATGGACCAGGACGGTGAAAGACTAGGAGAGGGCTCACTGTGTGACTCTAGTAAGTAGTATAGTATAGCTAGAATATCAGTAGTGTAAGTATAGTATAGCTAAAATAGAATTAGCAGTAATGAACAGTCTTTATGTGAGCTTGTAAATTTCATAGATCGTTCACCGAGCCCCACCTTCTCTCTGATGTCAAGATATATCTTAGCACTGTTACATTCATATGATGTGAAAATCAAGCTTAGTCAAGCCTTTATACCATATGATAGGCTGATCCATGAAAAAAAAATTTTTGGATTTTATCTCACCGCTGGCCGGGCATTTAAAATGATAAAAACGGGTGGGCGCAATAACCGTCGTTGCTATGGCAACACATGTTGCACCATTTTATTCCTTGTTGTATGGGAATTCTATTGGTATATGGTTGCTAGGCATTTTATTGCTCTGGAAACCCGATAGAGAATTTACAGACATTTCACTTCACTGTTAATTAAGAATCTGACGGTTAAAGGGTTAATGTGTGACAATAACAAATTATAAAGTTACAGCTAGAACTCTACTAAAAGATACGTGCAAGTTTGCATCACTGATTTCAACCTACTCAACCTATACTCGATTACCCTAGCTCGTAATAAATTGTCTACACTGAAACATCTCAGTTGCCCTGATGCTTATATCTTTGCATGCTCATGTTCAATTGTGTATGTAGCAATTGGAGACTTGTGACTGGGCATGGTAAGTTACAGTGGCAGTGAAGAAGTCAGGAGCCTCCAGAGTCCTTCAGTGCAGTGCAGTGCAGGCAGCCTTCTCTCTATAGCCTCCTTCACAAGGCCTGGCCTGAAGAGCGGCCTGGGATCGAGCTTCTCTCTAGCCTCTAACTCTAGCTAGTCTCGAGGCCAGGAGAGTTTGGCCTCGAGACTATAATTATAAGCTGGAACTATAGGTGTGGCATGAGGGGGCGTTCAGGAATAACAGGGCGAGGCCTCAAACATACTTAGCACATGGTGCTTGCAGCTGCACCAGACTGCAGCTGCTCATGCAGCTTTATACCATCACTGACTGCATGCCTGTACCCCTGGCCCTGGGCTACCATGTTCCATGTACACCAGCTAGGATCTAGGAGTCAAGAGTCACCTGCATCTGCAGCTTGAAAGAAAAGACAATTGCAAGTTAGTCAGTGCTCATTGCTAAACTCAACTTATTGCTCAATACTCTCTTTCAGATTTTCTTAAAGAGTAGATAGTACCACCATCTCAAAGAAAAAAGTTAAGTTCCATTGCATGCTGTTGGCGCATGGCATGTACATGATCCCAAAACTCTCTGAATTCACAGTTTACAAATCACTGCTATACCGTATCGGCGTATAACTCCACCATGTACCAGCTTCAAAGAAAAAGGATTTAAGTTATGCTGCTCATTGCTAAATAAATGTGTTTACGTGTTTCTTCCAGCTGCAGATTTTACCGTACCTCGGCCCCACAATGTGTACCAGCTAAGCCCGGGAGTCTACTTAACCACCTTCATCGACTTCAAAGAAACGACTTGCAAGTTATGTCAGATTCCATAAAACTATATAGCTAGCTAGAGGGCAACTGTCCCTGGCCTGGTTTCGACCTTCATCTGTAGCATACTGATTTACGAGTTTGTGTCTTCATGCACTGGTTTCGACTGGTCAACTTCGTCCATGGGGTGATAGTTAGTATACTGATTTACGAGTTTGTGTGTATGTGTCCTCATGTGTCAGTTACACTGGTTTCGACTGGTCAACTTTGTCCATGGGGTGATAGCTAGCATACTGATTTACGAGTTTGTGTGTATGTGTCCTCACGTGTCAGTTACACTGGTTTCGACTGGTCAACTTCGTCCATGGGGTGATAGCTAGCATTGTAATTTACCAGTTTGTGTGTATGTGTCCTCATGCGTCAGTTACACTGGTTTCGACTGGTCAACTTCGTCCATGGGGTGATAGCTAGCATTGTAATTTACCAGTTTGTGTGTATGTGTCCTCACGTGTCAGTTACACTGGTTTCGACTGGTCAACTTCGTCCATGGGGTGATAGCTAGCATTGTAATTTACCAGTTTGTGTGTATGTGTCCTCACGTGTCAGTTACACTGGTTTCGACTGGTCAACTTCGTCCATGGGATGATAGCTAGCATTGTAATTTACCAGTTTGTGTGTATGTGTCCTCATGCGTCAGTTACACTGGTTTCGACTGGTCAACTTCGTCCATGGGATGATAGCTAGCATTGTAATTTACCAGTTTGTGTGTATGTGTCCTCATGCGTCAGTTACACTGGTTTCGACTGGTCAACTTCGTCCATGGGGTGATAGCTAGCATTGTAATTTACCAGTTTGTGTGTATGTGTCCTCATGTGTCAGTTACACTGGTTTCGACTGGTCAACTTCGTCCATGGGGTGATAGCATACTGATTTAGTGTGTATGTGTCCTCATGCGTCAGTTACACTGGTTTCGACTGGTCAACTTCGTCCATGGGGTGATAGCTAGCATTGTAATTTACTAGTTTGTGTGTATGTGTCCTCACGTGTCAGTTACACTGGTTTCAACTGGTCAACTTCGTCCATGGGGTGATAGCTAGCATACTGATTTACGAGTTTGTGTGTATGTGTCCTCATGTGTCAGTTACACTGGTTTCGACTGGTCAACTTCGTCCATGGGGTGATAGCTAGCATACTGATTTACGAGTTTGTGTGTATGTGTCCTCATGTGTCAGTTACACTGGTTTCGACTGGTCAACTTCGTCCATGGGGTGATAGCTAGCATACTGATTTACGATTTTGTGTGTATGTGTCCTCACGTGTCCGTTACACTGGTTTCGACTGGTCAACTTCGTCCATGGGGTGATAGCTATAGCATACTGATTTACGAGTTTGTGTGTATATGTGTCCTCACGTGTCAGTTACACTGGTCAACTTCGTCCATGGGGGTGATAGCTTATACTATTTACATTTTGCACTACATATGTGTTGGTAACTATAGTGACTTCAATCTTTGTTCTGTAGGAGCGAAAATGATCTGAGGGATGTAGCGTTCATGAAACCAAACGAAACGCCTGCAGTTCACTGTACTGGAATTTCAAGAAACGCTAAGTGATGAACACTAAAAACAATTTACTGACAGAAGAAATTATTGTGCTGCATGTCATGTGATCCAGTGATCTTATTCTATCATAAACTCATTGTTCTAATACCGTTTGACCTTCTGCATGTGCGTACGTGCGCGAGAAAACAACTAATTAAATGACAAAGGTATAGTGTTAATTTAACAAAGAAATTCACTTTATACCAGTGTTAATTCAGCATTCACTTTGCTATTTTGACATAGAAGTACAATAAATTGGTGAAATTCAGATGACATAATACTTTGTTGTTTTGACATAATTTCTTTGCTTGAATGACAAAACATTGTAGGTTGTTTTACCTTTGTCATTCTAACAAATATTATTCTGTCATGTGAGATTCATCACCGGGACAAACTTTTGTTTGTTAAATTAACAAAAGTGTTTTTGCAGTGTAGATACCGAATGCACATGTGCTAACTAATTTAGATCCCACTTTTCATTGGCTGCCTCAGGCAAGAAGTGTATCTATAAAAGCAGCGAGCCTTAGCAACAGCTTTAGTTTTGAAAATGTCCTGTTCTGACAAGCTAGATGAGTTCTGCTTCTCTGCTAAAAACCTTTGCATTGGCCTTGCTTCAACATTGGAATGGACAAACTAGTGTCTCCACCTTGTGCAGGAAGCACTCTGCAACAATTGAGCCCAGCCTCCTCTTTTCTCTGCACTCAAGCCCCACCCCAGCTCAAGCTTCTCAGTAAACTGTTCTGATCTGTACGCTAGCCAGCAAGGAACAGCTTGCAGCAATGCTACAGTGCACTATATTGTTCCCAGGAGTCTACCTATTTTGAAACATGGCTGTTAGAAACAGAAGTCAGGAGGACGAAGTTGACAAATGCTACTTAGTTGAAGACATGCTTTCATGCTTGTGACAATGGACCCAGAACATGCAGTTAAAATCATTGGCTCTTAGTGTTCCTCGTAGACTGGCGGACAAGAAAAGATACTGGTGAACCCTACCATAAACCCAGCAAACGCTATAGAAACTGGTAGTGAAAAAACTGAATAGCCATAGCTAATTATCATACAGCTACAGCTTTATTATCATTTCTGTACATTCAAAAAATTATACTTGTACTTTATACCCTCAAGCTTATAATTCCCTGGGAAACTATGAGATTATGGCTCATAATTCCCTGCTAAACACACACAAGTGGGATCTAATAACAAGCGAGTGTTACTTATTTATAGCTATAATGAAACAGCACCCTGAGGTACAGTGCTGTTGTTTGTGGCTGCAGTTAGGAATCTCATTCACACACTACATGTACGCACCTTCTTGATTGGTTGAGTGTCCCTCTTTGTTGCCTCCATTGAGTCCGAGTCTCTTGTCAGTGAAGCATCTAATTAAACGTTAAAAGGAAAATCGACACATTATTCGGAAGCGTAAAACACATAATTATCATGCACTAGGTACTTTATAGTGCTAAATTTTGGTCAACTGTACAGAACAATGTGTGTAGGTGGGGGAGTGGTAATGTAGTGAAATAATTATACTAATTAACAAACTACGTATCATTAAGTTATGCACCTATCAATGATATACCCCACCACCTGGGGAGCACGTGAGGGAAATGTAGTGGAATGGTCAATATGGTCAATATAGTAGAATGGTCAATATCACACTGTTGTCTGACCCTTCTTCGAGTGAAGGGGTGTGGCTTGCGATACTAATAACCCTAGGTTGCGATACTAATAACCCTAGGTGGGGGGGAGGGGGGTGGGGCATATCGTTCATATATATAGATGCATTAATGCACCTATCAATGTAAATCCCCACCCCCCTCCCTGGATAGGGTGGGGATTTGACACTGGGAGTTGCAAACCCCCCTCTTCAGGGGGGTAGTTTTCAGTACAAATACACTACCGTAGAAACTGGATTATTAGCGCTTACTCGACTATAAGCGTATCTTTATTTTAAGCACATGCTCAACGGCAGGCTTTTTATACTCGAATTGAAGCGCTTTTCCAATTATGCAAGTTCCTGGTCAATTTAAAATGATGTAAATGAACTGTAAAATGAACTGTAACATAATAGTATGATATAGATCCAGTTAGGGTTGCCTGCTTGCCTTGCTTGCTCACTTTCTAGCTAGCTTGCGAGTCAGCACTCATCACAGAGACATCCGGTTGCTGGGTGGGGCTCGAAATGACTGCATTATAGGCGCATTCTCGAATATAAGCGTATAGAGCTCTGCTATTGACCCCAAAAGCGCATGCGCTAATAATTCAGTTTCTACGGTACTAAAGCACTACAAATACCCCTCCCCTAACCCACGGGATTTGACACAGTCACAAAGAATAAACAACATAGCACATAATTATGGAGTACACTCTGTATACAATAGTAAGTCTGTGGTTCTATTTCAACTCAATGAAACCACAGCTCCAGCAATCACAAGTGATCCAGCTTTCTATACTGGCTGTTTGTTCCTTCCAAAGAGCTACATGTACACATGCCAGTGGGAGGTTATAAAAAAGAACTAGAAGTTAAAATTATAGTATACTGACTTGTGGCTGCTGAGTATACAAACTTAATTACAAAAGCCCCACCCCAGGGGAATCAAATGACTTACAAATGCCCCACCCTATCCCAGGAGGGGGGGGGGGGGTGGGGGTTTGCATTGATAGGTGCATAATTGGTACTTACCCTCTGACTTCACATCAGTAGGATTGCTAGACTGTAGATGATCTCTCTCGATGGTCCTGGCTATGTGAACGTGGCCCACAATAGGACTAGACAATGCTTTGACAACATCTTCCCAGCTTCTCTCCCCACCTTTCAGCCATTCTTTCAAACCCTCACGATAGCAGTCATCAGGATCATCTCGCCATTTCGTACCTATACTGTCGATAGTATCTGAGGATATCTCAAGAACCAGCAAGAAGTTTCGCCACTTCACTCGAGCATCAAACGTAGCTATGTATAGTTTTCCTAGATCTGCTATTGTGAGGTAAGTGTCAGACATCTTCTCTGTAGAGTGTGGAATAAGATATTGCAGTGAAATGTATGAGCATAGTTTATATTGGGAGTGTGCAATGATTACTACACTAAAGATCTACAGTATACAGTGCTGTCTAGTCTGTACTCACTGATAATAATCCAGAGGCTACATCTTCTTCAAATTTAATACACATGTAGTCTACGTACGTACATGTACAACACATGTCTACATGTACTTAACCTCGCGTACTTATAACAGCTACTGAGCTACAAGATACTCCCCCTTTTGAGCAAAAATATTGCTGTATCAGCAAACCACATGCTTCTTGAGATCTGGTCAAAAAAGGTTTAGGTCTGACACTTTTGAAGCATGGAGGAAGTTGGCCAAACTATTGCCTGTATTCGGTGGAAGCTTTGTCCAGTCCTATTGTGAACCACAGTGGCATAGCCAGGACCATGGAGAGAGACCATTGCTGAGGAAAATTGCTAACTATGGAATGCATGTGATATTGGGAAAACCTCCACATACCAGCAGCTCATCCCTCAGGGACCAACTTGGCTGGACCACACTCCATGAAAGGCGTCAAAGGTTCATGCTCACCCAAGTGCACAAATGTCTGCTAAACCTTGCCCCTCCCTACCTGACGAACAAGTTTAAGCTCAACTCAACAATGTACACTGGGACCCGTGGATCAGGAAACATCTACCTGTACAGGTACAGAGTACATTAGCTGGAAAATGCATTTGTGTCATACTTTGTAGAGTCCCTTAAAGTTATTCAAGGTCAGCTATAGTGTGTCCTATTCAGCACATGATGTGTGTTTCCCTGTAATGTATTTAAAGGTGTGCAATGTACGACCCCCCCCCCCACACACACACACACCTCTAGGCCTACTATGCTGCTAAGACTGGCCACTCAGACGCTAACAGACCTCAGCAGTATGGAGAAGGGTCTGTCATCAGAGACTAAAAACTCCCCTGACACCCAGCCCTTACATGCAGCCCACCTCCAGTCTGGTGAGCAGCCTACAAGCAGTGAGGGACAGTCTGAAGACATGGGTCCATGGACAGGGGCTACTGAGGAACCTTCATCAAGAACAAGGTACGTGTGTATAATGTGTAGTTATGCAGTGCAATGAGTCGACTGCGTACTATTGAATGTACAGTACAAAGAATGGGAACCTAGCATGCTTACTAGTCTGTATGTACATGCACTTGTATACAAGGTATGCTTCAATGTATGCAGTTTAGGTGTGTACAGGGAAACATGTGTCAATTGAGAACACTAGCTCACAATATTTGTACATGACATTGTACAGTACGTGTACCAGACCCTTCATCACACTACCAGTTTGAATGTGTCCATGTGTTATTTATCCTAGCTACAGAACACTGACTCAGGACGAGGAGGACTTTGACAAGTTCCTGGAGAGTGTCAAAGCTCAGCAGCTCTCACTCTCCACAAAAGGTATCACTTACTCTATTCTAGTATTACTATAATGTAAGTAAGTAATACATGATGGCGTGCAGTGAAAATTAATCCGACGGCAAAAGGCTGACTCTTACGATTATTCTAGACTCTTAGTTAATATTGTACACCAGTACATAGCATCCCTTTATCATTGTTTCCTAAGCCCTCAAACTTCCACTCAGTATGACTATGACCATGTGACTCTTTAACCCCTCAGTTCCCAAGCCCCACCCCTCAGCACTGTCTGACTCGGAAGAGGAGATAGACTTTGGATTCTGGGAGAAGGCGTCCACTCTACCCTCGGACAAGACCCCAACCAAGGACCTGAACTTGTTATGAGACTGTCACGTACACATTTTGTCTGTTTTTGTGGTCTATTCTGACAATGTAATTATATATACCGTATATGCTCGATCAGAGGCCGCTCTTGTATAAAGGCCGCACTCAAATAGTAGCCTCCCTTGCTAGCAAAATGAAACATTTAGTAGCCGCTCTCAAATAGTAACCTCAGTGAACTTTAACTCTAGCATTTCTGCACGTGGCAGCCAAAAAAATTATTACTAGCAGCTAGCTACATGTACATAGCTATGAGTAGCAGCTTGTTAGTGCTTCACAAAGACTTTCTCATGGCAGAGTTCAAGTTTATGCAGGTGAAAACAACTTTTGATGACAAACTAAATTATCTGGAGCTAATAAACGCCGCTCTTGAACTGTGGCCCCTCTTGAATTGTAGCCTCCTCTTCCAGCAAAATGAAACATTTAGTAGCCGCGGCTCCTGATCAAGCATATACGGTACCTTATATGCTCGATCAGAGGCCGCTCTTGTATAAAGGCCGCACTCAAATAGTAGCCTCCCTTGCTAGCAAAATGAAACATTTAGTAGCCGCTCTCAAATAGTAGCCTCAGTGAACTAGCATTTCTGCACGTGGGCCAAAAAATTATTACTAGCAGCTAGCTACATGTACGTAGCTAGCTACAAGTAGCAGCTTGTTAGTGCTTCACAAAGACTTTCTCATGGCAGAGTTCAAGTTTATGCAGGTGAAAACAACTTTAGATGACAAACTAAATTATCTGGAGCTAATAAACGCCGCTCTTGAACAGTGGCCTCTCTTGAATTGTAGCCTCCTCTTCCAGCAAAATGAAACATTTAGTAGCCGCGGCTCCTGATCAAGCATATACGGTATACCAATATTGTTCATATTACTTTACTGCGACTCCTGTAAGTACAATAAAAAGCTAGTGCTTTAAATTAGTGCAAGGCTAACTCATAAGTTGAATAGAAACTTTGTGCGAGAAAATGATGCTATGAAAGATTTTAAAGAGACTGCAACAGCCTTCAATGGGAGTCAAACAAGCCATAACTCGAATTGCTAATCCATGCACAAATCAAAATCCAAGAGAACGTGCATGGCTAGAAGCCTATAGAAACTGTTAGTTTTCGTTGCATTGCAACCGCGTTGAGCAGTTACAGATGGAACAGACACACACACACACACAGTCGTATCCCTAGCTTGTGCGGCTACGCCTCGACGCATAATTAAGCAAGTGAAACAGTAACAACTATTAAGCACTTATAGAGAAGATATCAACAGTTCGAATATAACTAAATGTTTTCGTCTCTCCTCCGGCTACAATGACCTCTCCACTAGGAAGTACTGAGCATGTGCAGCTGTATCGTGCAGTAGGCAGGTCTCCCATTTTCACCCACCTCCTGGTGTCAGGCTGGTAGAGATGGATCAACGAACTTGGATTGACTCTGCCGTCCACTCCACCAACGGCAAATAGTGACCTCCCAATACTGAGAGGAGCTGACAACTTGAGTGGTACTTCCTGTAAGGTCTGCCAGAGAGTGGATGTGTCCTGGTTCGAAAGGGCCTTTGCAATCAGTTCATTGAGGTCGACGTGGTGCACTGTCTTGGTTGCACTTTCAGCATGATCGTACCCTCCCATTAGGTAGAGGGTGTTTCCTATGAGAGTTGATTTCAGTAATGATCGTGGGTTAGGTAGTGACTGAGCAATGTACCATCTTCTTGATGCCCCGTCCAACACTTCCACAGAGGATGTATATCCTTTATCATCACGCCCACCAGCTACAATGACGTGGTTGTTGAAGGAGACAGCTGTTGAGGAATGACGAGCAATGTTCATTGGTGGGTATGAGTGAGTCCATTCCCCTGACTCAAAAATAGAAAGTTGATTGGTTCGTTTGTTGTTTCTTGGATCACGTCCTCCCACCAGCACTAGTCGATTAGCGAGTGATGTCATAGCGAACCACTGGGCAGTGTACTCTGGTAGTTTGGTCCATCGATCTTGCTCGAGCTTCATCACTGTACACCCGTCACGATCATTGAATGCACCACCTCCACCAATATACACCGTGTCACCGATAACAACACTCTGTACGGAGCCACCCATCTTGATTGGCATTTTTTTCCCTATTCTTGATTTCAGAGTGAGTGGAGGTCTCAACTCTCTGGGAGGGGGACCCTGAATAATGAATGAACGTAATTAGGATAGTGTCTACTAACAAGCAAGTGTTACTTGTAGCAATAATTGTATGCACACTAAATCACTTTCTCTAATTAGCTTAAGAGGCGACACTCACCAGTCCACTAGAATGTACAGTACGATTATAACGGATCGAAGCTTCTACTATAGCTCTGCAATTTTATAATGGTGCATTTCGTCTCACCAGTCTCTGCTGTTGAATGATGGCGTCTCTCCTGACCAGCTCAGCATCTTTGTGCTCAATCAGTTCCTTGTGTGACTGTACAGGGGAACGTTGGTGGAAATCTTCTAATTATACGAAAAAGACGTGAATATTATTATTGTAGCATTGGAATAATTCTACACTCATGTACAGTATAATTATAACGCGTACACCACGGTCTTGATTCTAATTACAGCACTAAGAAAAACCATGTTATATTTGTTTGATCTATTTCGATTATTTTAATTTTATAGTTAATGAAACAACTGCGGGTGCATGCTGATACCTCGGTGGAGGCGCCAAAAAGCTATAGAAGAGTGGGCCTGGTATCGACTGCTTGCGCATGCGCTAACCATCTGCCGGTATCTGGCGGATCCGGATAACAACGTGTATGCTTAGTAAAACGATGCATAGAGGGAAGGTTTCTAGCCTGGCCATCAGATAGTATTCTGACAGCTACCCTTAGCCTGCTATGTTAACAAAAGACTCACAGCCAGCAACAGTGTGGATGACAATCGTCTGAACGGAGTGAAAGCTGACACGAGCCTATATGGACAGGCCACGCCAATCTAATACTAAATTTAGTGAAAAGTCTACTATGGATGACAATCGTCCAATCAATCTATCAGAAATAAAATAGCTAGCTGTATGACAAACCTACAGCTTTGTCTCTAGCTAGCTAGCTATAATAGCTTTGTGTATGACCCTCCTACTTTGTGAGGATATTTTCGAGATTTCTTTTTTCTGGATGTAATACAGTAGACTCTCGCTATTTCGGCTCTCTGAAGTACGGCCACCTCGATATACCGGCCATTTGGCTTGGCACGGAATGCTAGCTATATGTTTACTGCACAAAACTCACCCTGAAGTACGGCCACTCGCTATTCCGTTTACCGGCCAGTGCTGGCTGTCCCAAACTAGGTTTTCAATGTAATTTTATACATATATTACGGCCGGATATGACGTTTTGGGTGTGGTTTAGCAAATAAAATTAGATTACACTTAAATAGAGAACAGAATGATTCATTATCCTACATTATCCTCGAGACAAAAACCGCAAAAGTAGTTATTAGATTCGAGGTAAGGTCATTTTAAGCCGCGGCTATTTCTTGAGCTGCAGCCAGCCACCTCGCTATTCCGGCCAAGCTGCATGGTCCCAAGGGTGACCGGATTAACGAGAGTCTACGAAATGGAACTCTTTACCACCAGAAGTTAGCAATAGCTCCTCTGTTTCATCATTTAAACCTCAGTAGCTTTTTATTAATTAGCCATAGCTCCTTAATTTTTGTTTTATTTTTCTGTTTTTGTGTTGTCCAGGGGAAGTAGCCATCTGAGCTACCTGACCTACCCTTACTTGGTTTTGCATAAAATAAAAATAAAATAGTATCATAGTTTTTTTACGGGAAAAAATATTCAGCGCATGCGCAAGCAGTCAGTAGCAGGCCTCCTCTTCAGGGGAGGCCAGTGAAGGAGGTTAGGAGTGTAAGGGAAACGATCGACCAGATCGATACCAAAAGTTCAAAGTTCATAATGGCTGCAAGCTAAAATAATGATAAACAGTGTGGCTTTGCAGCTCTTTTCTTACTCTTGCAGCTACCTATAGCTAGCGTTCTAGTGCAGACACACCGTATACCTCACTGCGCATGCGCAACTGAGGTAGCTTAGTTAGAACGACCATAACCAACAACCTACAGTTGCTGATACACATGATCACTTTTAAATAAGTAGTGACATCAGCGTTTTACATTCAAATTGTACAAAAAACGAGTCATCATGGAAAACTACTTTGAGTGCAGATAATTATATAGCTGGATCACAAACGTTTTAAGGTCTTACAACCAGATCACTGTAATGCGAACATCTTGTTACCTCCACACCTATTCTAAGAACCAATTCTCAATAATTTGTCATTCCAAATGTAGACCATTTCAAATTAATTGTTATTCAGAACAAAGACGGTGGAGTATAAGAGTGTGTGCATTTGGTGACTACTATAATACCTGTAAGAGAGCGTCCCTCTCAACTAGAGCAGCCTCTCTCTGGGAAATGATTGTTGACTCCAGTTCACTGAGTTGTCTGTCCTTGTCAGCAATCATACCATCTTTGGTGGCAGCATCAGCACGGACACTATTCAATAACTGTATAAAGTAAAAAAAGTTATTAACTTGCATGGTTAGCATAATACGAAATTGCTTGTAAAAGTGAAGTAATAAAATTACTGACCTGTTGCTGTCTAGCAAGCTGAGTATCTTTGTCCGCTACTTCCTCATATTTTTGTGCCAGAAGTGCATCTTTCTCAGTTATTTGCTCATCTTTCCTCTCCAGTATCCTGTCCTTCTCGACCACCTCTCTCTGAGAACAGAGCACAGCATGCAGTGTCAGACCCTTGCACCCACTAGCTCACTGGACTGGACTCACTTGTAGAGCCTCTATATTCTTCTCCTTTGCCCTGAGGGTATTCACTCGTGCAATGTCCAGCTGGAGCAGTCCTCCGTCCATCTCCCTCCCCACCTCCTCCAGAGACGAGAGGAGCTCAGCGGTGGTCGGTCTTCTCTCTGGAGTGTTGGCCAGACACTCCCTCACCAGACCAAACAGAGGGTGCTCACATCCACCCGCCAGACTCTTCTCAAGGAGAGCCGTGTAGGGACCTCGACGCTCAAACTCTGAGCGGGCCAGGAGGTGGTTTGGGTTGTTGGGGTCGCTGTACGTGGGGGCAAGGAGATCTCCTGGAAACACCTGGAGTGGAAGAGCATGTCAATACTGAGTGTCATGATTGCATGTATGTACGTATGTATGAAGTGTACATGTGTCATTTAATTGTCCAGGCCAATACAATTTGCCCAGGCGCTGAATCTCATAAATAATATGTATAGCCTCGTTCCTGGTCCAACTTTTCTGATGCCAGTGTGGCATCCAATGCAGGATCCTCCCGGACATAAATGCTCTATGCACGCATCCAATATAGGGATCCTCTGCATGGAGACACAGGCTATACAAATACTTCCTTCCGTTATACTATATGTAGTAAGTATGCATAGGACTCATACTATAGGATTGTCTGATACACGTAGGGAACAGTGGCCATGAATGTCATCTACCTCTATAATGGTTCGCAAGTAGCAGTTGGAAACACCATAATTATAGCCTACATGTACAGAATCAGACATCCCGACCATACAACCATCATAGAGGTTGATGACAATGATGAGAGCCTCTTCAGACTAGTGTGCAGGCCTTCTGGACCAACGTAATAGAGGGCTAAGTGCTTTACAACGAAAGACAAAGGGGATTCTCCAGATTATAGAGAGTAAATTAGTAGCGCACTATTACCCATGCAATAGGTATACCCGGCCGTACTTTTTCCCCTTCTGGCCTGGGACCGAGGCTACATCTTAAAAGGCAAAGTCAACCATTTAGGGGATCTACCCAACATATTCAATACCACAATACAGATAAGGTTACACTCCATTACCCAAAAGGAATCTACGTAAGTGCTAGATCTATGAAACCAGAGGACTGTTCAGTTCATAAAACTATACTTTTAACAGAGACTGGTAAACGATAACTTTAGCTGTTGCTCTACCTCGAATAAAGGCCGCGTGTAGAGCCAGCCAACGTTGCCAGTCCAAGCTTCTTAGTGCCTGCTTTTATACGACAAAAAGCTTGAAATCCGTTGAAAGCACTGCGGGTGCTGATGCCTCGGCGGAGGTGCCAAAGCTACATAATAGCTAGCTTTTATACACACATTGATCATGATCAACATTTTAATTTTGCTGCATGTATGCAGAATCCAGAATAACAGGGAAACTCAAAGAGTGAATAATGATCGACGATGATTGTTGTTAAAAACGATCGATGCCAAAAGTTCAAGTTAAAATTTAATAGCTGCAAGTCAGCAGAGCCTTGCAGCTCTTTTCTCACTCTTGCAGCTACCAATAGCTAGCGTTCTAGTGCAGAGCTAACTACTAAGTAGAATAGTAACACTCGGTGAACAAGTTTTGCTATGGACTCTTCTGAAAAGGCTGCAATGGCATTCCAAGTAAGCAAAACTAGGCATAACTCGAGAACGAAGCATTATTTTGCAAATCCACGAATTAAATCCAAGAAAACATGACAAGAAACCTATAGAAACTCTTACTTGCACTTTATTGATCCTTGAGCAGCTGTAGCAGTCTACACATACACACACACCTGACTACACACACACACACTACCGTATACCTCGCTTGCATATGCGTACCGAGACATAATAACTTGTTGTGAAAAGGCTATACATACCGTAAACGCAGTGCTATGGCAGCCAGGTGAGTATTAATAGGTATAATAACAATTACAGAGGAATCTACCAATGAGTATCAGTAACCACACACATACTTGTGTGAGTGCAAACAATTGTAGCACTCCGAAAGAGAAGACGTCCAGACTGGGTCCGTACACACTGTGGCCTCTGTCAGAGAGGGCCTCGGGCGGCATGTACACCAGTGTCCCAGGAAACCTCGTCAGAGTCCTGGCCAGTTGACCAGGCTCCAGATTCACGATACGAGAGTTACCAAAGTCTGTGATCTTGGCTCTCAGAGATACCGTCAGCAGGACGTTCCTGGCAGTGAGGTCACGATGGATCACGGACTCACGATGCAGGTGGAGCAGCCCTCGAGCCACACAGATCAGAATGTACTGGCAGACAGAGAGGGGGATGTTGGGGGTGGACTCCAGGAGATCGTCCAGACTTGAGTCCAACCTCTCCATGACCAGGAGGGGCAGTCGAGAGCCAGTCACGAAACACAGCCCAATGAACTGGGTGATGTTGGGGTGACAGATGTGAGCCATGAGTCGACACTCTCGGTGGTAGTTCCCAGCTATGTTGGCCACTCCACCACGCTCGTCCGTCTCCAGGAGAACCTCGTGGATCTTCTTGGCTGCATACACCTCACCATTGATCATCACCTGTGCATGGAGGCAGTCACACTTGAATAGCTAGCAGATACACTAGAGACAGTGCACAGAAACAGAGCATGCAGTGACTGACCTCTTGAACAGAGCCATAGGAGCCAGTTCCTAGAACTCTCTCCTGTCCAAAGTGCTCCACATTCTCCAGCACAAACTCCCTCAAGTTAGCGTCATCTCTAAGAGAAAACATTGCAGCCATTCTTTCTCTGGCTCTGCATTCTTTTGTACAGCTACAAGACACCCCCTCTTAATCTTATGTATAAAGAATTCCAATCTCCCGTGTTGCAAAAATATTGCTGAATCAGCAAACCACATGCTTTTGAAATTAGTCTGACACTTTTGAAGGATGGAAGAAGTTGGTCAAACTATTGCCTGTATTTGGTGGAAGCCTTGTCAAGTCCTATTGTGGGCCACAGTGACATAGCCAGGACTATGGAGAGAGACCATTGCTGAGGAGAGCGAGTTCCTGGCCAATCAGATGAGCCTGTATGACAAAGCTGCTTGTAAAGATGCAGCTAGAGTCTGATGACACACTGGATGATGAGTGAGTGGTAGTGGTGTTAGCCTAACAGGTTCTATCCAGAACACCTCAGCTCCCTCGACCAAAACACTTCAGCAAAAATGTGTTTGATTGTTATGACGTTGAAGAGTGCGTGAGTACAAGCACTGTCATGGCCTCGAAACAAAACATGGCGAGAAGCACAGCGCAGCTTGCATCACTTGTTATATAGTGCAGTAAAGTAGTGCAGTAAAATACATGATAAATTGTCTCGTTGTCTGTACGCTTATTCTAGATCGACTGATTGATTGTCTTCTGTACTATTGTTTAATTTTTCACCCCTGACCTTTGCCCCCAGTAGTGCGGCCATTTTCAGCCTGACCAAGTGTTGAGAGATGGAGAAGAGCTTTGTTGAGGAGACAAGAAGAGGCACTGAGAATGGAGGTACAGGTACAGAGTACATTAGCTGGAAAATGCATTTGTGTGTCAGCTATAATGGAGCACATGATGTGTGTTTCCCTGTAATGTATTTGCATTGTACAATCATGTACGACCCCCCCCCCACACACACACACACACATACACACCTTTAGGCCTACTATGCTGCTAAGAGAGGGGCCTCACGTAAACTGGCCACTCAGACGCTAACAGACCTCAGCAGTATGGAAAAGGGTCTGTCATCAGAGACTAAAAGCTCTCCTGACACCCAGCCCTTACATGCAGCCCACCTCCAGTCTGGTGAGCAGCCTATAAGCAGTGAGGGACAGTCTGAAGACATGGCTCCATGGACAGGGGCTACTGAGGAACCTTCATCAAGAACAAGGTACGTGTGTATAATGTGTAGTTATGCAGTGCAATGAGTCGACTGTGTACTATTGAATGTAAAGTAGTACAGAGAATGGTAACCTAGCATGCTTACTTACATAGTAGGCCTGAAGTCAGTATGACTATGACCATGTGTGACTCTTTAACCCCTCAGTTCCCGAGCCCCACCCCTCACTGTCTGACTCGGAAGAGGAGATAGACTTTGGATTCTGGGAGAAGGTACCCTCGGACAAGACCACAACCAAGGACCTGAACTTGTTATGAGACTGTCACATATTTTGTCTGTTTTTGTGGTCTATTCTGACAATATTTATGTTCATACCGGACCATTGTTTATGTTTAAACTATAACTATATTATACAATTCAATCAAACATTATGTCATAATTAATTACAATGTGTTTTGCATGATTTAATATTATTTACAATCCCTATATACCAACAATGATATTAATAATTATTCTGTGCAAGATAATTAGAGCCTTTCTCATGACATGTATAAAAAAAACATCAGGATTATTAATTGTCGCAATTTGTCGCAATTCATGTGACAATTAAAGTGAAACCAAAAGAAATGAAACAATTTAAGCACTTATAGAGAATAAGTCCACAGTTTGAATGTAACCAAATAGTTGTGTCTGTCCTCCGGCTACAATGACCTCTCCACTAGGAAGTACTGAGCATGTGGAGTAGTATCGTGCAGTAGGCAGGTCTCCCACTTTCACCCACCTCCTGGTGTCAGGCTGGTAGAGGTGGATCGATGAACTTGGGTTGTCGCTGTCGTCCTGTCCACCAACAGCTAATAGTGACCTCCCAATACTGAGAGGAGCTGAAAACTCGAGCGGCACTTCCTGTAAGGTCTGCCAGAGAGTGGGTGTGTCCAGGTTGGAAAGGGCCTTTGCAATGAATTCATTGAGGTCGACGTGGTGCACTGTCTTGGTTGCTCCTCCCATTAGGTAGAGGGTGTTTCCTATGAGAGTTGATTTCAGTTCTGATCGTGGGTTAGGTAGTGACTGAGCAATGTACCATCTCTTTGATGCCACGTCCAACACCTCCACAGAGGAGGAGATATATTTTTCGTCATCACGCCCACCAGCTACAATGATGTGGTTGTTGAAGGAAACAGGTGTAGAGAAGTAACGAGCAATATTCATTGGTGGGTAACGGTTGTTCCATTCCCCTGACACAAAGACAGAAAGTTGATTGGTGACTTTTGTGTTTCCTACATTAAGTCCTCCCACCAGCACTAGTCGATTAGCGAGTGATGTCATAGCGAAGGAATGGTCAGTGTACTCTGGTAGTTTGGTCCATTGATCTTGCTTGAGCTTCATCACTGTACGATCGTCATGAAAATTGTCTGTATTCCCTCCACCAACATACACCGTGTCACCGATAACAACACTCTGTACAGAGCCACCCATCTTGATTGGCATGTCTTTCCCTCTTCTCCATTTCAGAGTGAGTGGAGGTCTCAACTCTCTGGGAGGGGGACCCTGAATAATGAATGAGTGTAATTAGGATAGTGTCTACATAATAGTTAGACACTGTTTAGGAAGTTTCTACATAATTTAGAAGCCCAAAGGGCTGGTTGTAGTATCCCGAACGCAGTGAGGGTTCTACTAGCCCTGAGGACTTCTAAATCATGTGGAAACTTCCTAAACAGTGTCTAAGCATTTTAGATCATAGCAACCATGAGTATTTAGCCAATCAGATTTGAATGTTCTTATCTAATCTTTGCTACATGATTTTCTAAGTGAAGTACATGATTTTCTATTGAAGTACATGATTTTCTAAATTGGATAGAACATTTCCTCTAACCAATCAGATTGCAGTATTTATGACAAACATGATCTAATAACAAGAGAGTGTTACTTATAGCTATAATGAAACAGACTTAACAATGAAACCCTAAGTTTTGTTGTTATTAGGATTCTCATTCACACACTACATGTACGCACCTTTTCGACTGGTAGAGTTTCCCTCTTTGTTGCCTCCACTGAGTCCGAGTCTCTTGTCAGTGAAACATCTAAAAGTAAGAATTAAACATTAAAAGGAAAATCGACACATTTTTCAGAAGCATAATATATTATCATGCACTAGGTACTGTCAGGAGTACATTAAGAGGAGTTAGACTGGCGGCGATACGCGCAAGCGACTGCATGGCCAACTGCCTATACGTCACTCGTCTCAGCAGAAGTGTATAAATCAAACGATACTACCAAACATGAATATCATTATAGATAATGTGGTTAAATTTTGCTATGAGATTCAGCTACTATATATGGAATGTATTGAATCCCCTGAAGTGTAAGTGTGGTTACAATTACAGGGCTAATATGACGCTGAGCAATCTGATAGGCAGTTTGCCAGTCCCTCGCGCTACGCACATACAATATACTGAGTACTGTCTAAAGAGTATACAACTCTCACGCACATGCATTCCATTTTACATCTTAGGACTGAATCCATCACTAACACTTGTAGTTGTGTAAACTGTTAGCCATGAATAAAACTAAATGTGGGCTGGAGGTACAAACCACACGTGTGTGTGTGCTGATATCTAATAACCGCTACACCTACGCACCCACTTAAGATGTGGTCTGATAGTGACGTGGTATGACATGCTCCTACCATAACCTGGTTTACACTTCAACTGCTACAGTTGGACGCTCCTCTTAATGTACTCTTGGTACCGTATAGTGCGAAATTTTCGTGGAATGGCCTCTAAAAGCATTTCGTTACACAATGTTCGCGGAATGACTGCTTACCGGAAGCCAAGCTTTTAAATCTTTGCACGTTATAGCAGATAATTCTAATTAAAGAACAATTTTCGTGGACTTAATTTTTGTGTAGGATTGCTAACCCACGAAATCCGCGCTATACAGTATCTAATAGACTCACAGATGTCCCTGGCAGATGGTCTCCTCGTCATGTCTTCTTGCAAACAGCTGTCAATAAGCTTTCTCAACCTGTGTGTGTGAGGGATCTGGGCAACATGGAATGATCGATCCTTGGCTGATTTGATCGTCTCTAACTTGCAAACAATCTGCGTCAAAATCACCCCAAAGGAAAACACATCCAGGCTATTATCGTAATTCTCCTCTTCTAATCGATAGGCCTCGGGAGGTAGATACCCTCTACGCTGACCAATGGCTGTGAGGGTGGAGCTAAGCTTGGAGGGATCGTATAGTCGCGACATACCAAAGTCAGAAATCTTTGCAACAGGCACTGGCAGTGTCAGCTTCAGCAAGACGTTATCGCCACAGAGGTCACGGTGGATAATCTGCTTGCTGTGAATGTAGGCCAGACCACAAGCCATGTCTTTGGAGAGGCTAATTTCACATTCGCTAGAGAGGGGCTCTTCATCAAGGCCAGAAAAATAGGATCTCAGATTGCAATCCATCAGCTCAACAACGAGGATTGTACCACCTGATTTGGGGTGCTTAGCAGTCGACAAAAACTGAACAACGTTTGGGTGCTGGAACGACTTGAGAAAATCACTCTCACGATCAATTGCATTGCTAGCATCTTCACTTTTGGTGGCGGGAATATTTGTCTGCATCTCCATAGCAACCTGATGTAATAGTTTGATAGCACAAGGATCGCCTCTGTAGCTGCCTTTGAAGACTGCTCCAAATGCACCACTACCGAGTGGCTCGTCTAGGAAAATGGTCAAATCTTCATTGATCTTTTGGTGATTTTGGTCAACTGTAGGGTGTGGGGAAGGTGAGTGGGTGAGGCAGTGAATTAACAGTGATCATGGGATTATAGGAAAGATTGCTAACAAACATTATACAATATGAATTCCAGCTCAATTAATTGGTACTTATACGTACCCTCTGACTTCACATCAGTAGACTGTAGATGATCTCTCTCGATGGTCTGGGCTATGTAACTGAAGCCCACAATAGGACTAGACAATGCCCCCATCACATCTTCCCAGCTTCTCTCCCCACCCGTTAGCCATTCTGACAGTCCCTCACGATAGCAGTCATCAGGATTGTCACGCCATTTCGTACCTACGTTGTTGATAGTAGCCGGGGATACGTCAAGAACAAGCAAAATGTTTCGCCACTTAACTCGAGCATCAAACGTGACTAGGTACACTTTCTTAAGATCTTCTATTGTGAGATAGTCAGACATCTTTTCTGTATAGTGTGGAATACAAAAAAGCTGTATGGCAAAAAGCAATTATCTAGCACATCCATACACAGTTAATTGTCTGCCCTCACTGATAATATCCCCAGAGGCTACAGCATTCTGATCACAGCATGATGATACACAGTGAGGTTAGCGGAGGAGAACACCAGAGCAACTTCACGAGAGACGCCCTCTTTCTTTGACTACTGTGCACATTGCGCATGCGCATAGCCTGTCATTGGCAAATTAATGGTGGGTTACAATTATTTTGACACCTGGAAAATACAACACACAAGGTAAAATAAGTGTGTCTAGCTATTTGGTGTTCTTTTATGGACAAAGTTCACCGACTGATGTAACAGGTTGTGAGGAGTAGAACTCGGAAAACACCAGACAGCAGTAGCTGAGAGCATCTTGTGCAGGCAGGGGTGGTAGACGATACCAAAGCACCTGTGCATGCATGGGGAGTGACGGTTAATAATGACACTATGGACGTACCATATAATAATAGTTGAGGGTCTAAACATTAATTTTGTGAATTGCATGCATGGAGAGTGACGGTTAATATTATAGTGTACTAGCCTAGGTGTATATACCATATATGCTCGATCAGAGGCCGCTCTTGTATAAAGGCCGCACTCAAATAGTAGCCTCCCTTGCTAGCAAAATGAAACATTTAGTAGCCGCTCTCAAATAGTAGCCTCAGTGAACTTCGACTCTAGCATTTCTACACGTGGCAGCCACAACAATTATTACTAGCAGCTAGCTACATGTACGTAGCTATGAGTAGCAGCTTGTTAGTGCTTCACAAAGACTTTCTCATGGCAGAGTTCAAGTTTATGCAGGTGAAAACAACTTTTGATGACAAACTAAATTATCTGGACCTAATAAACGCCGCTCTTGAACAGTGGCCCCTCTTGAATTGTAGCCTCCTCTTCCAGCAAAATGAAACATTTAGTAGCCGCGGCTCCTGATCAAGCATATACGGTAGTTGGAATATGGACATAGTATGTAAAAAATTGTGAATTGGCTATTTTGTGAATTTGTGGATTAGTCACAGAGAGCAGAATGTTTTGCTAATAATTATTGACACCTGTGTATAATTGTGATGGCTTGTTCCAGTTCATGTATAGCTACCTACACGCACGTACGGTAATAAGGCAATGGGGTAACGGGTGAACCCTGACCTCTCTGAAATTTTTCACCATTACATGAAGCTATTGTGAATATGTTTTAATTGCTCTTAACATTAGAAGGTCCTTCAATTGAGTGAACTTTAATTTTTAACAGTGTAAACTGATCATTTTGACCCAACCAAAACTACAGACATGCTCTAACAAACTTTGAATGTACTCTACCTACGTAACATCATAATATAGCAGCTCTTAGGAATCTTCCTACACTGCAAACCCCACCCACCTGCTCCAGTGCTTATTGTACACCAGCTGGTCTCCTCCGAGGGATGGGCTGGGCAGGGAAAGGGGCGGAGTCTCGGAGGAGCACCAGTTAACAAGGCATATACAGCTCTTCCATTGTGCCAGTGGTGGACTATGAACTCTGGGAGGGACTCTGTGGAGAGTGTGTGGGCGGGGGATAAAACTGGAGGAATGGAGATATTGATTAAACCCCTTGGAAGCACACACACACATTGTATTGCCATACTTTCAGTGATGGTGGGTGTGGTTGGACGAGGAAGTGGGTCACCGTTATCTTCTCAGTGATGGGCGTGTCTGTATAGGGAACAGGGGACATTGATTATATCACACTGGTGGTTAGTAACCAGCTGAAACCAGCACAGACTAAGGATCACTGTGTTACACACATTTCCTGAGATGCAGAATATTAGGTTCATTTCAAACACGATATCTGTACGAGCACTTTTAGGAGGAGCTACTGTAACAACAGTTTTGATTGATGATAAAGCTAAACATATCATAAACTAAACGCATCTTTTACACTGGAAATTGGTCAGCCTAAAGTCAAGTTTATGGGCCTTCAAAGGTTTCTGCTGACACAGCACATACATATACATGCATACTGTGCAAGTCTTGATTAAAATCAGATCCACAAGCTAAACAAACACGTACCACATTCCATAGAGCTACATCTTTTCCTTAAAGCAGCTCTTGACAGAGTCCACAAATGTTATAGTTTAGAGCAGCACACTCACATTGCCACACCCCCTTGTCCAGTTCCATGTTCTCGTACTGTCCAGTGTCACCTGTTGGAGACCATCACATCAGCCAAGGATCCATCATTCCATGTTGCCCAGATCCCTCGCACACACAGGTGGAGGAAGCTTATCGACAGTTGTTTGCAAGAAGACATGAGGAGGAGACCATCTGCCAGGGACATCTGTGAGTCTATTTAGTGTGTGATAATTATATACCGAAACTCACAAGCAATTGATTGTGAGTCAGAGTACAGTATGAATCATTGAATGTCTGTATATCTACAGTACACAGTGGTGTCTGTACTCACTGATAATAATCCAGAGACTACAGCATCTTCATTCTGATCACAGCTAGCTAGGAGTTCGTGTAGATACACAAGTACGAGAGAAGAGTAAGAGAACATGAGATTGAGATCCTTTTGCAGCAAGACACACCCTTTTTCTTGTCACATGCAATAACATTGCTGAATCAGCAAACATGCACGTGTCTACTTTTACATGTAGACCAGAGAGAGAGAACAGGATCAGGAGTTGAAACAAGAAATTGAACAAGTGGCCAAACATTTCACTGTCTGGAAGCTTTGTCCAGTCCTATTGTGGGCCACAGTGACATAGCCAGGACTATGGAGAGAGACCATGTACAGTCTACGGGTGCAAGCACTGAGGAAGCCAACGTCGTATAGGTATGAGAAGGGCAGGCAACTAAATGAGTGACTCTAGACTGCATAGGAAGATGACAATTCTGAGCCTGTGTTAGTGTACAGTGTGTTGTACAGTACATTATAGCATGAGATGAGTGAGTGCCTACTGCAATGGAGTCTTGTAAGCATTGGTGACAATTCCGAGCTGGTTCTGTTATTCTGGTTGAGTGTGTCTGTTTGGTTTGTGCTTTACACTGTGTTGGTGTGAGTGGTGTTTTCATATCATTCAATGGTTTCCTCTCTCCTACAGTTGAGGAGACAAGAAGAGGCACTGAGAATGGAGGTACGGAGTACATTAGCTGGAAAATGCATTTGTGTCATACTTTGTAGAGTCCCTTAAAGTCAATCAAGGTCAGCTATAGTGTGTCCTATTCAGCACATGATGTGTGTTTCCCTGTATTGTATTTGAAGGTGTGCCATGTAAAATCATGTACGACCCCCCCCCCCCACACACACACACACACACACCTTTAGGCCTACTATGCTGCTAAGAGAGGGGCCTCGCGTAAACTGGCCACTCAGACGCTAACAGACCTCAGCAGTATGGAAAATGGTCTGTCATCAGAGACTAAAAACTCCCCTGACACCCAGCCCTTACATGACGCCCATCTCCAGTCTGGTGAGCAGCCTATAAGCAGTGAGGGACAGTCTGAAGACATGGGTCCATGGACAGGGGCTACTGAGGAACCTTCATCAAGAACAAGGTACGTGTGTATAATGTGTAGTTATGCAGTGCAATGAGTCGACTGTGTACTATTGAATGTACAGTACACAGAATGGGAACCTAGTATGCTTACTAGTCTGTGTGTACATGCACTTGTATACAAGGTATGCTTCAATGTATGCAGTTTAGGTGTGTACAGGGAAATGTCTGTCAATTGGCTTTGAATTTTCTCACCCCTTACTTCCTAAGCCCTCAAACTTCCACTCAGTATGACTATGACCATGTGACTCTTTAACCCCTCAGTTCTTGAGCCCCACCTCTTACTGTCTGACTCGGAAGAGGAGATAGACTTTGGATTCTGGGAGAAGGCGTCCACCCTACCCTCGGACAAGACCCCAACCATGCAAGGAAGGACCTGAACTTGTTATGAGACTGTCACATAATTAGTATAATTATTGTCGGTTTCTTGTCTATTCGGGAAATTTAATTATGTACCAACTAATTGTTTTTGCATAATTTTTAATAGCTGCCAATCAAAATTCAGTTGCAACTTTAATTATTATGCTAGAAAAGTATCATTAATTTATAATTATAACACGAAGGACATGAAAAAAACTAAGAACTTATAGAGAAGAAATCCACAGTTTGGATTTTAATCTTATTTAGTATCTGTCCTCCGGCTACAATAACCTCTCCACTAGGAAGTACTGAGCATGTGCAGCAGTATCGTGCAGTAGGCAGGTCTCCTACTTTCAACCACCTCCTGGTGTCAGGATGGTAGAGGTGGATCGATGAACTTGGGTTGACTCTGTCGTTCGCTCCACCAACGGCTAATAGTGACCTCCCAATACTGAGAGGAGCTGACAACTCGAGCGGCACTTCCTCTAAGGTCTGCCAGAGAGTGGGTGTGTCCGAGTTGGAAAGGGCTTTGGCAATGAGTTCATTGAAGTCAACGTGGTGCACTGTCTTGGTTGGCCCAGTGTGATCGTACCCTCCCATTAGGTAGAGGGTGTTTCCTATGAGAGTTGATTTCAGTTCTGATCGTGAGTTAGGTAGTGACTGAGCAATGTACCATCTTCTTGATGCCACGTCCAACACCTCCACAGAGGAGATACGACCATCACCATCACGCCCACCAGCTACAATTATGTGGTTGTTGAAGGAGACAGCTGTTGAGGATTGACGAGCAATGTTCATTGGTGGGTACGGGTGAGTCCATTCCCCTGACTCAAGCACTGAAAGTTGATTGCTGGGTGTGTTGTTTCTTGGATCACGTCCTCCCACTAGCACTAGTCGATTAGCGAGTGATGTCATACCAAACCACTTGGCAGTGTACTCTGGTAGTTTGGTCCATTGATCTTGCTCGAGCTTCATCACTGTACACACGTTACAATCATCGCCTGCACTGCCTCCACCAACATACACCGCGTCACTGATAATAACACTCTGTACTGTGTAGCCCATCTTGATCGGCATGTCTTTTGCTCTTCTCCATTTCAGAGTGAGTGGAGGTCTCAACTCTCTGGGAGGGGGACCCTGAATAATGAATGAGTGTAATTAGGATAGTGTCTACTAACAAGCGAGTGTTACTTGTAGCAATAATTGTATGCACACTAAATCACTTTTTCTAATTATCGTATGGAGGGTAATTTCGTGGGGCAAAATATTCATGGTTTTCTGATTGAAGGTCTGGCCACGAATATTGTACGAATGAAGCGACCTTGCCTACCTTTACTTGCAGTACAAGCAGCAACCATGAAAGTATTACCCACGAAATGTCTCAAAATGGCTGAACCACGAATATTTTGCCCCCCAAAAATTACCCGCTATACTGAAGCTTAAGAGGTGAAGACCACCAGTCCACTAGAATGTACAAAACTATAACATCAAAGCTTCTACTATAGCTCCGCAATAATATGGATTCATCTCACCTGTCTCTGCTGTTGAATGATGGCGTCTCTCCTGACCAGCTCAGTATTGTGTTCCATCTGTACCCCGTGTGCCTGTACAGGGGAACGTTGGTGGAAATCTTCTAATTAGAACACAGACATGAATATTATTATTGTATCAGTGGACAATTCTGCACTCATGTACATTACTAGAGTACAAGAGTGTGTGCATTTGGTGACTACTATAATACCTGTAAGAGAGCGTCCCTCTCAACTAGAGCAGCCTCTCTCTGGGAAATGAGATCAGTTATCCTTGACTCTTGTTCACTGAGTTGTCTGTCCTTGTCAGCAATCACACCATCTTTAGTGGCAGCATCAGCACGGACACTATTCAATATCTGTATGAAGAGAAATTATTAACTTGCATGGTTAACATAATACGAAATTGCGTGTAAAAAGTGAAGTAAAAATTCTACTGACCTGTTGCTGTCTAGCAAGTTGAGTATCTTTGTCCGCTACTTGCTCATCTTTTTGTACCAGAAGTGCGTTTTTCTGATCCAGTTGATCGTCTTTCTGTACAAGTTGCTCATCTTTCCTCTCCAGTATCCTGTCTTTCTCGACCACCTCTCTCTGCATGAGAACAGAGTACAGCATGCAGTGTCAGACCCTTGCACCCACTAGCGCACTGGACTGGACTCACCTGTAGAGCCTCTATCCTCTTCTCTTTTGCCCTGAGGGTCCTGGCAGTCTTCACTCGTGCAATGTCCAGCTGGAGCAGTCCTCCTTCCATCTCCCTCCCCACCTCCTCCAGAGACGAGAGAAGCTCAGCGGTGGTCGGTCTTCTCTCTGGGGTGTTGGCCAAACACTCCCTCACCAGACCAAACAGAGGGTGTTCACGTCCACCCGCCAGACTCCTCTCAAGGAGAGCCGTGTAGAGACCTCGACGCTCAAACTCTGAGCGAGCCAGGAGGTGGTCTGGGTTGTTGGGGTCGCTGTACGTGGGGGCAAGGAGATCTCCTGGAAACACCTGGAGTGGAAGAGCATGTCAATACTGAGTGTCATGATTGCATGTATGTACGTATGTATGAAGTGTACATGTGTCACAATCATTCCATTAGTACACAATCAGAGGAGGTCCGACAGGTGCGGTGCAGCTCAAGTAATTAGCCTTTGATTACTCTCAGCAAAAACATACGACGTGGGCGGATAATTATTGCTCAATCAAAGGCTAATTGCCTGAGCTGCACCGCGCCTATCGTTATCTCCTCTGGTACACAATGCATTTGCTGCAAGTAAAAGGTCAACCATTTAGAGGAATCTACATATATACCACAGTACTGATTAAGTGTATGAATATGTAATTAGGAGTGAAGGTCATCAACAATTATAGGAATTTACCAACGAATAACATACTTGTGTGAGTGCAAATAATTGCAGCACTCCGAAAGAGAAGACGTCCAGACTGGGTCCGTACACACTGTGGCCTCTGTCAGAGAGGGCCTCGGGCGGCATGTACACCAGTGTCCCAGGAAACCTTGTCAGAGTCCTGGCCAGTCGACCAGGCTCCAGATTCACGATACGAGAGTTACCAAAGTCAGTGATCTTGGCTCTCAGAGATGCCGTCAGCAGGACGTTCCTGGCAGTGAGGTCACGATGGACCACGGACTCACGATGCAGGTGGAGCAGCCCTCGAGCCACACAGACCAGAATGTACTGGCAGACAGAGAGGGGGATGTTGGGAGTGGACTCCAGGAGATTGTCCAGACTTGAGTCCAGCCTCTCCATGACCAGGAGGGGCAGTCGAGAGCCAGTCACGAAACACAGCCCAATGAACTGGGTGATGTTGGGGTGACGGATGCGAGCCATGAGTCGACACTCTCGGTGGTAGTTCCCAGCTATGTTGGCCACTCCACCACGCTCGTCCGTCTCCAGGAGAACCTCGTGGATCTTCTTGGCTGCATACACCTCACCATTGATCATCACCTGTGCATGGAGGCAGTCACACTTGAATAGCTAGCTAGCAGATACACTAGAGACAGTGCACAGAAACAGAGCATGCAGTGACTGACCTCTTGAACAGAGCCATAAGAGCCAGTTCCTAGAACTCTCTCATCTCCAAAGTGCTCCACATTCTCCAGCACAAACTCCCTCAAGTTGGCGTCATCTTGAAGAGAAAACATTGCAGCCATTTTGTACAGCTACAAGATACGCCCCCTTTTGTATGAATCGCTTGTTTCAAAAATATTGCTGAATCAGCAAACAACGTGCTTTTGAGAACTAGAGTCAAGACCAGAGTTAATTCCAGAACAGTCAAGAAAGTGTAGTCTGTCTCTTTTGAAGCATGGAGAAAGTGGCCAAACTATTACCTGTATTTGGTGGAAGCTTTGTCTAGTCCTATGGTGGACCACAGTGACATAGCCAAGACCATGGAGAGAGACCATTGCTGAGGAGATCGAATTCTTGGCCAATCAGGATATACGTACTGCCAACATGTACACTGTATGTATGGGGCTGTATGGGGCGCTTTGATTTGTTTGGATGGTCCGGAATAGTAGAAATGTGTTTGAAATTGTTATGATGTTAAAGAGTGCGTGAGTGCATGTATTACAAGCACTGTTATGGCCTCTAATGACACGAGTATTTCACCTTTGCCAGTGCTTGTGTTATGGTGAAGTTGCTTGAAACTATTATAGCCATTGCCTTTGCTACATGTATACTTTTGAAGATGTGTTTGTGTTTGTAGAGTTATAATAATATTATTGCTTTAGCCAGAATTCACGTACACTATTACTGTTCATGTATTTCCCTCCCTACCAGACCTGAGGATTTGTACCAACCAGGTGAGGTGAACTTTGACCCCAACGAGGAAGGCTTACTAGCGGACCTCCACCTAGCAACCAGCGGTAGCAACACACCCGGAGTGGATCAGATCATTATAGACAATAAGAAACTTATGCTGGAAAAGTGAGTGATAGCATGTCAGACAACTATATACATTGTAGGTCTCTTTCTGAGAGCTTTGTTGACTTGTATACACGTAGACGTGTGTTATTAAGCGGAGGTGCCTATAATCCCAGGAACAATATAAGCGCTTATAATTGAAGAGTGCCTAATAAGAAAGCTTTTAGTGTCTGTCATTTAGAAAGCAAGTGAAACGCAGAACTTGTGCTCAATGGCTCTTTTGCAGCTGCTGAGCTTACCTTCACTTTTGACAGCATTGTTAGAGGACACAACATAAATCAGTTTGGAGACCTAGCTGCTGTAGGATAGATACTACTGCTAGAGCTGATTGCTAAACACAGAGTAACAAGAGACAGGAGCTGGACCTAAGCTCATCAGTGAGTGGTGCTTATCAACCAATAGCACCAAATAGCACACTCTTTCTGTTACTTCCCTAAACTCTAGATGGTTCTGTAGACATTGCATTGGCTTGTATTGTAGCAGTGGATGTGACCAGAATGTTGGAAGTGATGGTTATCTTCAATCCTCTCAATCTCAATTCAACACACACATATGCCTCTTGTTTGCGTGTGTGTAGTAACTAGCCTAAGAGGTGGTTATTTTGGTCTAGAGGTGGTTAGTACCAAACACCACCGATCAGTGTGTGGGCGTGTTATAGCAATTCTATAGTCAGACACAGTGGTGTTGGTACATGTACAATGTATCTCACTGTCTATATCCTCCATCTTTTAGGAGTGAATTGTCTCTGGAAATGTACCATCTCCTGGCTCAAGTGAGGGAACTTGAATTGTGAGTGACTTTATCTATTTTGTAGAGGGGTGGGGGGGAAGGGGGATATCCCCTCCTCTAGCTCCAATTCCCACCCTCCTAAAATTTGCTCTAGCTACTAGTTGTATTGATTGAGTGTCTATACGTACTACCGTATAGCTAGAAATTTCTGCGGCCTAGGAATAGCTGTAAAAATACCTTCAGTCTGCGGATAATATTTCTGCGAATTAAACTTTCAACTGTTAAATTAGGCGTGGTTAATAAGCATTTGAGGACTGCATGCGTTTGCTCATTCATTCGCAGAATTCGCAGAAGTTTTGGGCCGCAGAAATTTCTTGCTATATGGTAACAGGGTATTGAAATAACAGTTTTTTAGCAAAATGTCTGGTTACTTTTCAGAAGCATGCTTTATTTCCCCCAAATCCTGTATGACACCCTGTGTACATTGCATTGGCCTGTATTTATAGCAGTAGATTTGCCAGAATTTTGGAAGTGATGGCAATCCTCAATTAATACCATACAAATATTTTATATCCCGTTGCTATGCTGTTGCTATGTGCAATATGCAGCATAATGCACTGAATCTCATATTCTATACACTGGCCACAAAGCCTTGAGGGATTTAATGATATGCATGGCATTTTTACAAAAAACTAAATGCCGTGTAGCACAGGCTTACAGTATAAATAATCATATGTAGGTTTGTCCATTTTTTTCTGTCTGCTTGAACATAGTCCTAGGACACGGTCACTGGTTAGAGGCATCGTCAGAGTTGGGGAGTGGATTTTTTGCAGCAGAGTTTGAAGTGGGGCTGCTTGAGTTGCTCTGCAGCTTTGCCTTTGGGGTTAGGGCTGTTTTGCAGCGTTGTGGGGGGTGGGGCTGCTTTACTCTTGTCTAGCATCGAGCGAGGAGCCCAACGTTTTGTGAGTCAAGCCTCGTCATGCCAATGATCGACAGCAACCTTGAATGGTCAGATGGTATCTTTGAGTGGAGATGCAAGTAGCTGGGACTAGTAATTTGTGTAGAAGCTGTGGTGTATTTTGTGTTGCTAGGGATATAAACTAAACACATGCACTCGGGATGCATGGTGTATATTGCACTCAGCCCTCGTGCTTCAGTACAATATACACCATACAATCCCTCGTGCCCGTGCTATACATACAATACACAAATTTGCCTCTGTTTACGTGTATGTAGTACTGATGGTTATTTTGGTCTAGAGCCAACCACCGACCAGTGTGTGGGCGTGTTATAGCAATCCTATAGTCAGTCACAGTGGTGTTGGTACATGTTGTATCTCACTGTCTATAATTTTTCTCCAGCTTTAGGAGTGAATTGTCTCTGGAAATGGACCATCTCCTGGCTCAAGTTAGGGAACTTGAATTGTGAGTGGCTTTTATCTATTGTGATCTGTCTTTAGGGGAATGGCTGCTCCTGTGGGATAGGTGTACTTCAAACATTGGGCAGAAGCACCATTAAGAGGTTTTGGTTATATGTATTCCTTCCATTTCTCTAATTCATGGTCATAAATACATGTATTATTGGGCATTAAAGTCTGAGTTTGGCCCCGGAAGTTATGTGGTCAATTATGGCTTCATTTATGCTTTATGTGGTGGACAAATATGCCGGGATTTCTACATGGACTAGTGTTCAAGCTGGTGCTGTGCTAATGCCTCTCGCCATGTTTTTGCTTTCGCTCAAAAGTATTAGAGTGTTATCTATAATGAATTTTATATTAAAGTTAGCTTATCTATATAAAGTCACTGAGAAGAAAAGACTTATTTACATGCATCTATTGTAAGTTGTTATTTATTGTATTATGTGGCTTACCAGGACATCAAGAAAGAAGAAAATTGATTCTTCCAGGATCTGTAGTTCAGTGTATATAATATCTAAGAAGAAAAGACCTGTGTACATGCATATTGTTATCTATATTGTTATATGGTAGTGTTTTGTGGCTTACCAGGCCCTCAAGACAAAGATGATTCTGCCAGGAGGATCTGGATCTGGATCTTGGATATTATTTTCTCACACATGGGGAATGAGCGCGCATGCGCATTACATCCACAGGAATAATTAAAGGGTGTGTCCAAAGAGATCAATTTCACAAATGGCTACTGCTAGCTAGCTGTTTTAACAGATATTTTCTGAGTATTGTAGCTAACAAAAAGCTAGCGCTTTAGTGCAAGGCTAACTCATATGTTGAATAGAAAGTTTGTGCGGACAGATGATGCTATAAAAGATTCTGAAGAGACTGCAACAGCCTTCAATGTGAGTCAAACTAGCCATAACTCGAGAAAGAAGCTTTAGTTTGCTAATCCACGAATCAAAATCCAAGAGAACGTGGCTAGAAGCCTATAGAAGCTGTTAGTTTTCGTCGCATTGTAACCGTTGAGCAGTTATAGCTGGAATACACACACACACACACAGACAGACAGACAGACACACACACAGTCAGCTTTACCGTATCCCTTGTGCGGCTACGCCTCGAGGCATAAAAATGCTAACTTTTAACTAGTTGGAGCTTACCAGCTCTACAGCATATAGATAAGAAGTGCTTTTAAGAAGGAATCCATATGAAACTTTGAATTTCAGTGAAGTATGACAAAGTTAATAGAAGGTCAAACTCAACACAAATAGACGTAGTTACCCTCCTCTCTCTGCACACACATGCCCCCTCACTCCTCCTGCACACACACACACACACACACACACCCTCACCCTCACACACCCTCACTCCCCTGCCACACAGAGACAAGGCAACTGTCGAGTCCTCAGCTTCCGCTCTGCAAGCATAAAAGTCCCCAACCAAGGACCTGAACTTGTTTTGAGACTGTCGCACATTTTGTCTCTTTTTGTGGTCTATATTCTCATAATGTAATATTTGTACGAACTCGTGCCATTGATTATTTTGTACAATTTGATTAACTACGCAATCCTAACAAACAATGAAATTCTGTTGCAACATATCACGATTGTTAATTGTTATTCATATACGTATGTATACCGTATTTACTTGATTAAATGCCCATCTCGTTTAAACACCCCATGGTAGGAATTATATTTTGTCGATGTAGTTATGTTCATGCCATAATTCTTGACTATTTTGGGTATAATTATATATACCACGAATATATATATAATTTATATACCGGTATTTTGGCAATGTTATCATAATAATTTAAGGCGGAACTATAATATAATCTAATCAATTAACTTATTAACAAAAAGTTCACAGTTCACTACAAAAAAAATTAATCAATTTAACAATTTTTTTAATGGTCAAAACAATTGAAACTGAGGTGACATTTATTAATGTAGCTTTAACGAAGTACAAAAAGCGTCAATTCAACTTTTATGTAATAATTATAACAACTATTTAAAAATACTTATAAGTATTAATGTATAAATGTAGTTTTTTAACATTATTATTGCTAGCCTCTACACAGGCTCTCCTTTTTCTGTTCTTTATCACAATCGTTCAATAAGATAAAATACTGTCTTAATCGTTCAATGAGATAAAATACGGTATTAATTGGAGGAATAAAGAAAGAAATAGACGTAGAGTTAGGAGAGCCTGTATCGGGAAGTCGCGTGAGGGTAGAAGGGTGGTAGAAGGGTGAAAATGAGCGTGGGCATACTGAGCTAGAGATGTTGGACTGCCCACGCAGATATCTATGACTAATAAAACTTTCGCTGTGACTATTCTTACGGCACTGTAAAGGCTGCTTACGTACCTTGCTATATTTACGGCATAGTGAACTTTCACCTCTGGCTCTGGCAACTTCCTATAGCCTCGATTCAAGGCCGGCCTGGGATAGAGGCTAGCAACTTCCTGTAGCAAGTTACCCGGGTATAATCAATATGGCGCTAGACTTGCTCCATCTACAGAATCAGTGGCGTGTACAATGGGGGGCTCTTTGGGGGCTTGAGCACCCCCCTGTCCTCCCAGACAACCATGAAACTAATCGTATCACTCAGTAGCTAGCTAGCTAACTGTGCAGCTCTATCTCATTGACACAACGATTACAAGTCATGACCACGCCCAATTGAGCATGTGCAATCAGTATTGCCATTGCATGCATAAGATCCTCTGCACTATCCCAGTCAACTCTTGCTCCACTGAGAGATACTGAGAAGCAATGACTAACACTAGAATGACTGGACATCCCCATTGTGATTGACCAGTTTGCTAGGATGTACCCCAGAAGAATAGTGCATGGAGATCCTACAAGATGACTGACTCATAATTATGTCTTATTATCACGCTATGCATGCATTAGATCCCATTTGAGTGTATTTAGCAGGGAACTATGAGCTATAGTACCGGTACTATAGATTACTCTGGGCTACAAACTACAACATTATACATTGTATTGTCATTTACAAGAAGATACACAGAAAAATTATTGTAGCTAGATGCTTTGTCTAGTAACATAGTAACAGAACTAGAATGGAAGAGAGAAGCTCTAGAGGAGAATAGTAGGAGCCGCTCTTTTCTTGGGCAGTGTGCTGTACTTTTTTGCTGCAAGGCTGCATGGGGGAGGAGCTGGATGTATGAAAGATACGCCGCAATAAATGCGGGGGTGTAAAATCGCGCGCGCTATGCGCGCGGCTCCATTTTTTTTTTCTGTACTTTTGAGCACCCTCCTGCTTCAATCTCTAGAAACGCCCCTGAGAATGGCCAGGAGTTCTGCTCTTTCGAGGAACTGGCCGAAATTATTAAGAAGTGTGAAGAGGTTAATTTTGTTACTCAAGAAGCTCTAGGAGTATTGAAGCAGCTAGAAGAAGGGCTCCAAAGAGAACTTTTATCGACAAACTAAAGTATTCAGAAATTGATTATGCATGTGTACATGGAGGCAGAGAATATAAGTCCCAATCTACACAGAAGAGGCTGTGCCAAAAGTAAGAATTCTGACTGTGCTATTAATTTTGTGTAGTGTACTGTACCAGTAGACTATAGTTCTAGCTTATTAATACTCTCTGCATTATCAGCTATCAATGCGCTGACAGTGACTATAATTATGACGTCCATGACCTCGTGTACTGGATGTGCATCATTGCATGCATGGTGTGCAATAGGCGTATAATTATTCGCGATAATAATTACGATAGTACTTGTTAACGTATACCAAATCACAGGACATTTTTAAAGGATTGCCCATTTGTGATTAAGATTAAGACAACACTGGATGGAGAAAAGTTACACATCAAAGAAATTCGTGGAGAGCATAATCATGATTTGTCTGAGGTAAGCAAGTGGGGTTGAATCAGAAACATGTCTGCTTAAGTGTTCATGCACAGTATACGTCTTAATTACACTTATATTATACTTAGCTAGCACCTTAATCCATGTAGGAAATATTTCGTCATATGCCAAAGCAACGGCGCCTGGATTCTGAAACAAAGGATGAAGCAGTAAAACTCCTCAAACTCAGAGCTAACAAAAAGCTTCTTCAGAATCGAGTACAACTGGTAAAACAGTGACACTCAAAGATCTTCATAATATTGCAGCGAGAAATGTACCAAAGTTTCGGAATGATTTTCGTGAGCTAGTAGAAGAAATGAAAAGCATTAAAGGTGAGCTTTAAATAATCATAACTTAATAATGTGTTGAATGTGATCACGTTTTTCTTTTTTCGGTTGTAGATTCAACTGTTACTGCATTTGTTGACGAAGAGAGTATGTTAAAGGCTATATACTTTCAGACACCTGAAATGAAAAATATATATTTGCTTCTTATCCTGAACTCCTCTTGATTGATGCTACGTACAAACTAAACGATCTGCATAATTATGCCTTTGTACGTTTTAATGGTAGTCGATGGGAATGGTGAGAGTGAGACTGTATGTCTGTGGCTGACACAATTTGAAGATAAAGAAACTATTACAAAACTTGTTGAAGAATTCAAGAAGTATAATTCAGATTGGATTTCAACGAAATGTATTATGTCCGACAAAGATATGACTGAGAGAACTGTTTTAGGCGAACAATTTCCACAGTCCAAGCTTTTGATTTGCTTATTTCATACTCTGCGCACTATGAAAAGAGAGGTATTCTGCGAAAAGCTTGGCATATCACAGGGAGAAAGGAGTATGTGCTTGGAAATATTGTTGAAAATGGTGTATGCAAGAGACGAAGAAGAGTATAGTAAGCTCTTTGATAGTTAAAGAATGGACCACAACGACTTGTGGAGTACTTTGAAAATAATTGGCATAGCATTCGCCATGAATGGGTGGACGGTTTGAAAAATGCAACTTGCAACTTTATGAATCGCACCAATAATAGAGTTGAAAGCATCAATCAGAAATTAAAGTCTGTAATTTCTCGGTATTCAGGAGTTACTCAGTTTTTCCAAGATTTGATGAAGTGTTTGAACACTCTGAGAATTGAGCGTGATCATAGAGCACTTGAAATAGTAATGAAAAGACGTGTATCATTACATGACTCTGATACATCATTTGGACGGTATATGTCTTTTTTGACACCATACTCCTTTGAATTTGTAAAAGACCAACTAGAAAACGTCAGTAAAGTACAGATTATTCAACAAATTGATGAAAAATCGTGTGTATTGCGATCTCAAGGCCGATCTATAACAACTACTATTGACTCTTGTCCCTGCGGCTTTGTTTCTGCTATGAAACTGCCATGCAAGCATATCTTTGCAGTGCGCACATCCCAGTCTCTATCTGAGTATGAGGAATCTCTGTGCTGAAAGGTGGACGCAAAAACATTTTACGAGTCATCATCGGGCATATGTACCAACTGATATGAGTGATTGTGATGTGGAAAGTCATATTGATGATACGATTCAAATCTCTACATTAGAACCGGCAAGAGCAGTGCTCTCTGAGCAGCAAAAATACAGAAAATCTTTCAATATAGGCCAACGCTTATGCCAGCAGCTCTCTACTTTTGGTATGCACGACTTCAATGAAGGAATAGAAGTCCTGCAATCAATAGCGCATCTCTGGGAAAAAGGCAAAAAGGTTGTCGTTGGAGAAGCAGCAGGTATAATTTCAGTATGAGACTGTTACGCATTTTATTATTGCAAGTGTTTTGTCAATATTATTTGCCAAATTTTTGTATGTAGTTCGGCATTAGTAGTAGACATCTTACAGGGTTTTATACAGAGGGGGGGCGCTCTAGAAATCTGAAAAATTAATGATTATGTCATAACCTATAATGTATGGGCATTTCTCGTTCCTTTTTTCTTACTAGACACTGGTGAGGATGTATCAAGCGACAGTGACAATTCTGTTTCTGATCATATTAAAATCCCACCTCCCATCCTGACAGATAAGACACAGTTGGTACGTTTTTCGTTGTTGTAACGTGTGTTGCATCACCCACACTCACCATGTATAATTATAGATCTGTTACAGAAAGCACCTGATTCTCGACAGCCATTGTCTACCATTCAAGATAATACTTTTGCGATAAAAATGCCGCCTGCAATCAAGAAACGAGGTCGACCAAAAGGTGCTGGAATAACAGTGATTGGCCTTCCTAAAAAGAAGGGAAAAGCTTCTTCCAAACCGAAGGCATTTGTACTAAAATCAGAATGGGAGAAGACAAAAGGTGTGTACTTCCTTTATTCCAGATTCTGTGTTATTTATACAGTCTTCCCTTCTCGTTCTGTAGTTATGCTCAACTGGTTTGTCGATGAAGAAGTCACTGAACGGGCAGTGAGAGGTGGGGACCTTATTGAAGAACACGAAATGGAATGTTGCCCCGAGAAAATACCCAGAAAATGCTTGGATGACAATGTTTGCATTGCTCAAATCAAAAAATTCTTCACTTTTGACGGCTGGAGTTTACTTCAAAATAGCATAGATACTTTGCTTGTTCATGGGAATTGGACTTGCTCAATATGCTGCATTGATTTATCTACAAGTGAAAGCATTGGCTGTGATATATAGTTGTCTTGGATGGTTTCACTTGAAGTGTGTTGGATTGAAGAACGCTCCTAAAAGCAAGCACTGGTTTTGTAGATCCTGTCATATTTAATTTTTATGTGTATTGATTATTAACTATCTATTATAGCGCATGCGCATAAATTATTATTATGGTCAGAGGTGAAAGTTCACCATGCCGTAAGAATAGCAAGGTAAGCAGCCTTTACAGTGCCGTAAGAATAGTCACAGCGTAAAACTTTGCCTGCAGCAAGCTGGACATGGACTTGGAACTGAAAGTTTGCAAGCACTATAGCTAGCTATATACCTTAGGCTTAGCTAGATGATCTACTAGTCTAGATTGTGTGTTCAGATTCTATCAGACTATTACCTTTTCTTGTGTCTTTCTACATGCTAGTATAGATCAAGAATAGCTTAGTCATCATTATCATATAGCAGGTAGCTACTGCCACCAGAGCTGGCCACGCTGGTTCTCTGATCTGACTTGCAGCACAGCTTGGGTGGTTGTCTCATGCTCAGTCAGTTTTATTAACTCTGAATGCGTGGGAGAATACCTTATGTCATGATTGTGGGCTACATATCGCCCACGTTCATAAAAATCCTTGTGGATCACGCGATTTCCCAAACCAGGCCTTACTTTTCTTAACTGTACGCCCATTTCTTTCTTTGCTGCCTCACTATGTCTTTCTTGTGATTTATGGATGAACAGTGACAACAGCAAGAAAAAGTAAGGCCTGGGAACGAGGCTAATTATTGCTAGGTTAAAACTGTTGTGTTTTATTGTCAAATCTACTTAAGCCATACATTAAAACAACCATTAAAAAAATACTTATTATAATAAATAAGACTCATTATAGCTAAATAAATTCCTAAAACAACGATTTACAAATGAATCGGTATAACAATTATTATTCAATTCAATAAATAACATGTTAATACAAAAATAGTGATAGGAAACGTTCGTGACAACTGAGTGAGACAATGGTATACAATGTTAAATTAGAAGGACAGTTTTAAATTAATTAGCCCAAGGAATAGTTAATCTCCTTGGTGTAACATACTGGACTCCAAGTATAGCAGACCGATCACTCTTGACCACGCAGAGTCCACCTATAATAGTAAATACATCATTGTTATTGATATTAATTATTACCGTGTATTATCAATCACCGAGAGGATATCCAACAACTTCTATCCATTCGTCTGTTTGTTTCGTTTGTTCTCGCATGTCAAGCTTGCCAGTTTAAGGAATTTCTGTAGGAAAAAGTATATGCTTAGAGGTATATTGACAGTGACAGTGTTCACCAGAAAACTAGACACTTTATGTTTGTCCCTCACCTCTCACAGAAGTATCATCATCCACTTGGTGTAGTCACAGTCATACCTATTAAAGCCTTATAATTATACTGTTGAGAACATTTCATGTCTGTCCCTCACCTCTCACAGAACTAGAAGTATCATCATCCACTTGGTGTAGTCGAGTCACAGTCATACCTATTAAAGTTTTATAATTATACTGTTGAGAACACTTCATGTCTGTCCCTCACCTCTCACAGAAGTATCATCACAGTCAGATTTATAGCAGCAAATGTCCCGCAATCTTAGACTTAGCATAGCCACGCCCACAATTTCATTTAGTTTCTCTAGGTCCTCTAATATCTATGGTTCTATGCAAACTTGCTTACAATGTTCATGACTGTATATAATTTCACATCACTCATGCTATTATAAATGGATTGTTAAAAATATTGATTGTATATAATTATATGTGTGCCTGTGTTAGAACAAAATTAATATTATTATTGTTAAATCTAAATTTATATATTGTATTCTAACATGCTGCATGATAGAGTTTCAAATATAATTTAATCAAAATGAGTTTGTTAGTTTGATTTAAGATATCAATAATAGATTCTATGTAAATTATTGTAGAAATAAAAGACATTGTGTGATTCTACAATATTTTAAGTTAAAACCACATATACTGATTATTTTAACGTTGTCTTTTTATTTTACTAAATATTAAGTTGATTCAACTGTTTAAGAATAATGTTAAAACGATTATGCAATGTAGTTTCAAACAAAATTTTTTGCAGTGAATTTCAATGTAATCAGTGTTTGCATGTCCTCCGGCTACAATGACCTCTTCACTAGGAAGTACTGAGCATGTGCAGTTGTATCGTGCAGTAGGCAGGTCTCCCACTTTCACCCACCTCCTGGTGTCAGGATGGTAGAGGTGGATCGATGAACTTGGGCTGCCTCGGCCGTCCCGTCCACCAACGGCTAATCGTGACCTCCCAATACTGAGAGGAGCTGAGAACTTGAGTGGTACTTCTTGTAAGGTCTGCCAGAGAGTGGATGTGTCCAAGTTGGAAAGGGTCTTTGCAATCAGTTCATTGAGGTCGACGTGGTGCACTGTCTTAGTTGCCCTTTCAGTGTAATCGCTCCCTCTCATTAGGTAGAGGGTGTTTCCTATGAGAGTTGATTTCAGTGTTGATCGTGGGTGAGGTAGTGACTGAGCAATGTACCATCTTCTTGATGCCACATCCAACACCTCCACAGAGGAGATACGCTTGTCTTTATCATCACGCCCACCAGCTACAATGATGTGGTTGTTGAAGGAGACAGCTGTTGAGGAAGAATGAGCAATGTTCATTGGTGGGTACGGATGAGCCCATTCCCCTGACTCAAAGATAGAAAGTTGATTGCAGGATTTTGGATCACGTCCTCCCACCAGCACTAGTCGATTAGCGAGTGATGTCATAGCGAACCAATAGGAAGTGTACTCTGGTAGTTTGGTCCATTGATCTTGCTCGAGCTTCATCACTGTACACATATCATGATCATTGACTGCAAGCCCTCCACCAACATACACCGTGTCACCGATAACAACACTCTGTATCGAGCCACTCATCTTGATTGGCATGTCTTTTCCTCTTCTCCATTTCAAAGTGAGCAACTCTCTGGAAGGGAGACCCTGAATAATGAATGAGCGTAATTATAGGATAGTGTCTTAAGAATATAACCATAGATAGTAGAGGGAAGGGATTGGAAACACAGGGATTTCACGCGGCCCATGCGTGTCGCACCGGAAATAGACAGGAAGTTAATTTAATTGGGGCCAAAAGAGAGTGAACAGCTATAGTTATAGCTTCTCTGGCCGGATAGTAGCTACATACATATAGCTAACATAGCTACATACATAGATCTTAACTAGTTTGTTTGTTTGTTTGTTGTTCTTACATCAGAATGAGACTTTTCTCTGCATGTTGCATTGAAGAATTACATGTCCTCAACAAACCTTCAAAGAACATTGAAGGCATGTACTCACAAAAAAACTAGAGTCTATATATATAGTACTAGGCACAGTTCATATAGATGCATACTTATTTTTAACATTATGATTCACACAATCACAAAGGATGCATGGAGAAATGATTATGTTTACAAACACAAAACATAAGTCTGACGTTTAGGTAGTGGTGTACGTATTTCCGTCATCAGGTCACTACACAGCTTTTGCAAAAGAATTGACCAATCGTAATGAATAAGTGGGGTTATCATGTGTCCCTTCCCCCTGTCATTGGCATGCCAAACTTTTCCAAAGGGTCTTGGCAGTTCTCTAGAACTAATCTTCTGAGTACCCAATTTACGGGTAAGTTTGAATTAGCATATTTCAAAAACTATACAGGTTAGCTATAAGGCACATCGGGATCATTAGGCAATATGTAAGTATGTAGACCTAAACAATAGTGATGTACAATCTATTGTTAACCAGCAACTCCCCCGCAAACAAATGTACTTTTGAATTCTTCTTTTCACACTTCTATGTTAATATTCAACAATAAACAGCACAATGCTCAACTTGGCTATGCCTAAGGCATATTTCAATGCTCCCTCTACACTGTGATCACTCTCAAGCAATCATGACTACTTCCTAGCTCAAGATATCCCCCCACAAAGTTTCATACCTTCAATTTTCCCAGCTAAATACATGTAAAATAGTGCTACATGGACCTCTGATGATCAAATAAATTAGGTAAATGATGTAAACCATACATTTACTATGGATAATGTACATACAGACTAGCTTTGCCAGTGCTTACTGCAGTTTTCTTCACTTTATTCTCCTTTGTCTTTGCATCTGGCTCGCAATCAATCGCAATCAACACTTGCGGAATGCAACACGCATAGTGTCAGAATTCTCTAGGGCAATACATTGGTCACCTGTGATGTTTCCACTCTACTATCTATGATATAACCGATCAAAGCTTACTGGTTCATTTTATCTCACCTGTCTCTGCTGTTGAATGATGGCGTCTCTCCTAACCAGCTCAGCATCTTTGTGCTCAATCTGTTCCCTGTGTGCCTGTGCAGGGGAACGTTGGTAAATCAAAACACAGATTTGAATATTATTATTGTAGCAGTGGACAATTCTACACTCATGTACTGTACTAGAGTATAAGAGTGTGTGCATATGGTGACTACTATAATACCTGTAAGAGAGCGTCCCTCTCAACTAGAGCAGCCTCTCTCTGGGAAATGAGATCAGTGATCCTTGACTCTTGTTCACTGAGTTGTCTGTCCTTGTTAGCAATCATGCCATCTTTGGTGGCACAGACATTATTCAATATCTGTGTGAAGTGAATAAAGATAATCAACATGTATGGTAGCCTCCTTCACAAGGCCTCAGTGCGGTCTGGAATCGAGGCTACATGTATGGTTAACTTGTATACAGTAAACGTTCTGCTGACCAGTCACCTGTTGCTGTATAGCAAGCTGAGTATCTACTTGTGCATCTTTCTGGTATCTTTGTTGTTCAAGTTGATTGTCTTTTTCCACTAAAAGTGCATCTTTCTCAGTTAATTGCTCATCTTTCCTCTCCAGTATCTTGTCCTTCTCAACTACCTCTCTCTGAGAACAGAGTACAGCATGCAGTGTCAGACCCTTGCACCCACTAGCTCACTGGACTGGACTCACCTGTAGAGCCTCTATCCTCTTCTCCTTTGCCCTGAGGGTCCTGGCAGTCTTCACTCGTGCAATGTCCAGCTGGAGCAGTCCTCCGTCCATCTCCCTCCCCACCTCCTCCAGAGACGAGAGGAGCTCAACCGTGGTCGGTCTTCTCTCTGGGGTATTGGTCAGACACTCCCTCACCAGACCAAACAGAGGGTGCTCACGTCCACCCGCCAGATTCCTCTCAAGGAGAGCCGTGTAGGGACCTCGACGCTCAAACTCTGAGCGAGCTAGGAGGTGGTCAGGGTCGCTGGAGTTGCTATACGTGGGGGCAAGGAGATCTCCTGGAAACACCTGGAGTGGAAGAGCATGTCAATACTGAGTGTACGTGTATATATATGAAGTGTACATGTGTCACAATCATTATGCCCCGAGGCGTAGCCGCATAAGAGTGTGTATGTGTGTGTGTATTCCAGCTGTAACTGCTCAACGGTTGCAATGCGACGAAAACTAACAGGCTTCTAGCGATGTTCTAATTCTTTGTAGGATGTGGTAGGATGTATATATGATAGGGTACGATAAGGTAGGATGGCTGAACATGCAATCCAGTATTAACAATCCAGTGTTGAACAAAGAAGGTTGTGGTAGGACGGGGGAGCAGAAGGTAGGATGGATGAACAATCAGTGGGGTGAGTGCTCTCCACATCATCTCATATATTGCTACAGGGTAGGATGTATAATAAGGGTGCGATAAGGTAGGATGGCTGAACAATCCAGTGTAGGACGAAGAAGGATGCATGGGGTAGGATGGATGAACAATTCAGTGTAGGACGTTGTAGGATTTTGATTCGTGGATTAGCAAACTAAAGCTTTCTCGAGTTATGGCTACTTTGACTCACATTGACGGCTGTTGAAGTCTCTTCAGAATCTTTCATAGTATCATCCGTCCGCACAAACTTTCTATTCAACACATGAGTTAGCCTTGCACTAAAGCGCTAGCTTTTTGTTAGCTACAAGAGTCAGAAAAGAGCTGTTAAAGCAACCATTTGTGAATTTGATCCCTTTGCATACACACCCCTTATTTATATATTACTGTGGATGCAATGTGGATGCAATGTGGATGCAATGCGCATGCGCGCTCATCCCCACGAGTGAGAGAATCCAGATCCTGGCAGAATCAAATTTATTTCTTTTTCTTGAGGTCCTGGTAAGCCACAAAATACGACAATAAATGCTATGGTTATAGAATAACAATAGATGTATACTATAATTGTCATATAGGCCTACACTTTGGCTACAGACCATATACATGTGTATTGAAGATTATTCATCAAGCCATCAGATAGGCTTCTGTTTCATTAAGCTCCTAATAATGACTGTGTGGAATTCAATTCAGTAATAACATATTCTATATACCCCACTTAGGGTCTTACATAGCAACTGGGTGAAATTTAACTACCATAAACTCCCGCATTCCTCATAAACTCCCTTGCCTTGAGGGCGCACTGATTTTATAGTAGATCTATACACAGCTAAAAGAAGCTAGACACATGTTGACAAGGGCAGGACAGATAGGTGCATGAGGCTCGCAAAACAGGAAGGCTGGAATATAGGTGGGGCTCACTGCTTGGACATGGTTAGTATGAAGAGCTATAGAAGCTTGCACTGGCTACAAGCTATACGGACAAGCTTTTTGTTTCGTTTTTAATAGTTTATGAGACTGTTAGCTATATAGTTGTATCGATCCAAGGTGAGATACAACTATAGTTTTGAGCAAAAGCAAAACATGGCGAGAGGCATTAGCACAGCGCAGCACTCGTTCCATTAGTACACACTGTATTTGCGTAATACAGGCAAAAGTCAACCATTTACCAACACATACAATACCACAGTACATGTAGATAAGAATACCCCATTACACAAAGCAAACTGCAATACTGCAGAGGATCTAAACACATACTTGTGTGAGTGCAAACAATTGCAGCACTCCGAAAGAGAAGACGTCCAGACTGGGTACGGACACACTGTGGCCTCTGTCAGAGGGCCTCGGGCGGCATGTACACCAGTGTCCCAGGAAACCTCGTCAGAGTCCTGGCCAGTCGACCAGGCTCCAGATTCACGATACGAGAGTTACCAAAGTCTGTGATCTTGGCTCTCAGAGATGCCGTCAGCAGGACATTCTTGGCAGTGAGATCACGATGGACCACGGACTCACGATGCAGGTGGAGCAGCCCTCGAGCCACACAGACCAGAATGTACTGGGAGACAGAAAGGGGGATGTTGGGGGTGGACTCTAGAAGATCGTCCAGACATGAGTCCAGCCTCTCCATGACCAGAAGGGGCAGTCGAGAGCCAGTCACGAAACACAGCCCAATGAACTGGGTGATGTTGGGGTGACGGATGCGAGCCATGAGTCGACACTCTCGGTGGTAGTTCCCAGCTATGTTGGCCACTCCACCACGCTCGTCAGTCTCCAGGAGAACCTCGTGAATCTTCTTGGCTGCATACACCTCACCATTGATCTTCACCTGTGCATGGAGGCAGTCACACTTGAATAGCTAGCAGATACACTAGAGACAGTGCACAGAAACAGAGCATGCAGTGACTGACCTCCTGAACAGAGCAATAGGAGCCAGTTCCTAGAACTCTCTCCTCTCCAAAGTGCTCCACATTCTCCAGCACAAACTCCCTCAAGTTAGCGTCATCTCGAAGAGCTGAAAACATTGCAGCCATTCTAATCTTATCTCTGCATTATTTTGTAAAGCTACAAGACACGCCCTCTTTTGTATAAAGAATTCCAATCTCGCAAAAATATTGCTGAATCAGCAAACCACGTGCTTTCAAGTTCAAGAAAGAAAAAGTAGTCTGACACTTTTGAAGCATGGAGGAAGTTGGTCAAACTATTGTCTGTATTTGGTGGAAGCTTTGTCTAGTCCTATAGTGGACCACAGTGACATAGTCAGGACCATGGAAAGAGACCATTGCTGAGGAGAGCGAGTTCCTGGCCAATCAGGACATGACGAAGCTGCTCGTAAAGATGCAGAGTCTGATGACACACTGGATGATGAGTGAGTGGTAGTGTTGTTATTAGCCTAACATGTTCTATCCAGTGAGGGGGGAGCTTCTCTATAGGATATACGTACTGCCAACATTTACACTGTATGTATAGGGGGCTTTGATTTGTTTGGATGGTCCGGAATAGTAGAAATGTGTTTGAAATTATTGTGATGTTGAAGAGTGCGTGAGTAAATGTATTACAAGCACTGTCATGACCTCTAATGACACGAGTATTTGACCTTTGCCAGTGCTTGTGTTATGGTGGAGTTGCTTGAAACTATTATAGCCATTGCCTTTGCTACATGTATAGTTTTAAAGATGTGTTTGTGTTTGTAGAGTTATAATAATATTATTGCTTTAGCCAGAATTCACGTACACTATTACTGTTCATGTATTTCCCTCCCTACCAGACCTGAGGATTTGTACCAACCTGGTGAGGAGGACTTTGACCCCAATGAGGATAACTTACTAGCGGAGCTCCACCTAGCAACCAGCGGTAGCAACACACCCGGAGTTTGTACTAACCTGGTGAGGTGGACATTTGTGTCATACTTTGTAGAGTCCCTTAAAGTCATTCAAGGTCAGCTATAATAGTGTGTCCTATTCAACACATGATGTGTGTTTCCCTGTAATGTATTTAAAGGTGTGCAATGTACAATCATGTACGATCCCCCTCCCCCCCCCCCCCACACACACACACACACACCTTTAGGCCTACTATGCTGCAGCTCTTATATAATTATTCATTTTATGTCCACAAAGGATTCTAGTTTAATTAGTACACACCCACACCCGACACATCCAAACCCACCCACCCACACACACACACACACACACACACACACACACACACACACACACCTTCCACCCCTCACAGAACGAGCTCCGGGAGAGTACACAGGTGGTGACAGAAGAGGAGAGAGAACATGTGATGAGTGGCAACTTTGATCAGCTGTTGGCAGAACAAGAGAGAATGGACAGAGAGAGAGATAATGAGGTGCAGTGGAGACTGTTTATATTGAGTATACATGCATGTACGCACGTTATTGAAGAAGCTTTAACTTGCACGTTGGCCTCTAGCTAGCTGCATGCGTCCTTTTTCTGAGGTACGTATTTACAGCTGCAGTGATCCTGCACCAGGAACGATGGAAATGTTACTTGCTACTTAGCCAGCTTCCAATTTATTGGTAACCAGCCGAGGGTTAGCACTCCAGTTCTCTAGTTGTAAACTGTCTATAGTGGTCACCCTGTGGGCAGACCAACAGTGGCTGACCTGCATGCTAACACAGGTCCAAACACATGCTATAGAGACTATGGAGTCCATTAACCTGGCTGTATTATAGAGGGTGGCCTGCTATAGGGTGACCACAATAGACATGCTCCACGGTATATACTTTGACATGTACCAGTAGCACAAGTTGCACGATGTACTGTTACAACATAACATTGGAATTTCAATGACGTCTCTTTCGTACAGCTAAGGAGAAGAGAAGAAGCACTGAGTGGAAGAAGAGGTAAAGCTGGAAAATTTATTTGTCATCATACAGCGTGAGCTATAGCACACAATGTGTGTTTCCCTGTAATGTATTTGAAGGTGTGCAATGTACAATCATATACGACCCCCCCCCCCCACACACACACACACACACACACTTTTAGGCCTACTATGCTGCTAAGAGAGGGGCCTCACGTAAACTGACCACTCAGACGCTAACAGACCTCAACAGTATGGAAAAGGGTCTGTCATCAGAGACTAAAAACTCCCCTGACACCCAGCCCTTACATGCAGCCCACCTCCAGTCTGGTGAGCAGCCTATAAGCAGTGAGGGACAGTCTGAAGACATGGGTCCATGGACAGGGGCTACTGAGGAACCTTCATCAAGAACAAGGTACGTGTGTATAATGTGTAGTTATGCAGTGCAATGAGTCCACAGTGTACTATTGAATGTACAGTACAGAGAATGGGAACCTAGCATGCTTACTAGTCTGTATGTACATGCACTTGTATACAAGGTATGCTTCAATGTATGTTGATTAAACGCCTGGGCGTTTATTTCATATCGAAGTCTTTAAAGGGGGCGTTTAAACGAGATGGGTGCTTATTCGAAATGGGTGTTTATTGTTATGTCTACTCCGAACTCTTGCACAGCTCTCAGCTTAAATCTTAAGTCATAAGTGGTGATTCTACCTTTGTGTTGGTATCTCTCTCTTCTCTACCATCATAAAAAGATCTATTACTCTATACTGCCATGCTTGCAACTGGTTCCACGTGCTAATTCAGCTCCACCCACATCGCTACGCGTATACATGGGCGATTATTTAAGATGGGCGTTTATTGACAAAGACAGAGCTTTTACCATGCCTGATGGGCATTTAAATGAGATGGCGTTTAATCAAGGGCGGCTTTTAATCAAGTAAATACAGTATGCAGTTTAGGTGCTTATTAACATAATTATTGTACCAGTACATGTATGGCGTCCCTTATTTTATCGTTGAGACATTTTTCTTAGTCATGCATGCAGCTAAAGTTACATGAATCTTCCCAGAGGAGGTACATACGACAACATCATGTGCGTGACAACGGAATTTTCAACCAACAGCAGCAAAAAGTTGAATGGGTATGGTCTGCGTGATAACAGCCCCTGCATGCTGTTGACATTCCACTGCACGTGAATTGATGTTGTTGTACCTCCTCTGGAATCTTCCATTCAGTATGACTATGACCATGTGACTCTTTAACCCCTCAGTTCCCGAGCCCCACCCCTCACTGTCTGACTCGGAAGAGGAGATAGACTTTGGATTCTGGGAGAAGGTGTCCACCCTACCCTCGGACAAGACCCCAACCATGCAAGGACCTGAACTTGTTATGAGACTGTCACATAATTAGTATAATTATTGTCGGTTTCTTGTCTATTCGGGAAATTTAATTATGTACCAACTAATGCCATTGATTGTTTTTGCATAATCTTTAATAGCTGCCAATCGAAATTCAGTTGCAACTTTAATTATTATGCTAGAAAAGTATCATTAATTTATAATTATAACACGAAGGACATGAAAAAAACTAAGAACTTATAGAGAAGAAATCCACAGTTTGGATTTTAATCTTATTTACTATCTGTCCTCCGGCTACAATAACCTCTCCACTAGGAAGTACTGAGCATGTGCAGCAGTATCGTACAGTAGGCAGGTCTCCTACTTTCAACCACCTCCTGGTGTCAGGCTGGTAGAGGTGGATCGATGAACTTGGGTTGACTCTGTCATTCGCTCCACCAACGGCTAATAGTGACCTCCCAATACTGAGAGGAGCTGACAACTCGAGCGGCACTTCCTCTAAGGTCTGCCAGAGAGTGGGTGTGTCCGAGTTGGAAAGGGCTTTGGCAATGAGTTCATTGAAGTCAACGTGGTGCACTGTCTTGGTTGGCCCAGTGTGATCGTACCCTCCCATTAGGTAGAGGGTGTTTCCTATGAGAGTTGATTTCAGTTCTGATCGTGAGTTAGGTAGTGACTGAGCAATGTACCATCTTCTTGATGCCACGTCTAACACCTCCACAGAGGAGGAGATACGACCACCACCATCACGCCCACCAGCTACAATTATGTGGTTGTTGAAGGAGACAGCTGTTGAGGATTGACGAGCAATGTTCATTGGTGGGTACGGGTGAGTCCATTCCCCTGACTCGAGCACTGAAAGTTGATTGCTGGGTGTGTTGTTTCTTGGATCACGTCCTCCCACTAGCACTAGTCGATTAGCGAGTGATGTCATACCAAACCACTTGGCAGTGTACTTTGGTAGTTTCGTCCATTGATCTTGCTCGAGCTTCATCACTGTACGATCATTGTCTGCACTGCCTCCACCAACATACACCGTGTCACCGATAACAGCACTCTGTACTGTGTAGCCCATCTTGATTGGCATGTCTTTTCCTCTTCTCCATTTCAGAGTGAGTGGAGGTCTCAACTCTCTGGGAGGGGGATCCTGAATAATGAATGCAGGTGTAATTAGGATAGTGTCTACTAACAAGCGAGTGTTACTTGTAGCAATAATTGTATGCACACTAAATCACTTTTTCTAATTATCATATGAAGGGTAATGTCGGGGGGGCAAAATATTCGTGGTTTTCTAGTTGAAGGTCTGACCACGAATATTTTACCCACGAATGAAACGACCTTGCCTACCCTTCCCAGCAGTACAAGCAGCAACCACGAAATGTCTCAAAATATTACCCACGAAATGTCTCAAAATGGCTGAACCGCGAATATTTTTCCCCCTAAAAATTACTCGCTATACTGAAGCTTAAGAGGTGAAGACCACCAGCCCACTAGAATGTACAAACTATAACATCAAAGCTTCTACTATAGCTCTGCAATAATATGGATTCATCTCACCTGTCTCTGCTGTTGAATGATGGCGTCTCTCCTGACCAGCTCAGTATTGTGCTCCATCTGTACCCCGTGTACCTGTACAGGGGAACGTTGGTGGAAATCTTCTAATTAGAACACAGACATGAATATTATTATTGTATCAGTGGACAATTCTACACTCTTGTACTGTACTAGAGTATAAGAGTGTGTGCATTTGGTGACTACTATATAATACCTGTGAGAGAGCGTCCCTCTCAACTAGAGCAGCCTCTCTCTGAGAAATGAGATCAGTGATCCTTGACTCTTGTTCACTGAGTTGTCTGTCCTTGTCAGCAATCATACCATCTTTGGTGGCAGCATCAGCATGGACACTATTCAATATCTGTATGAAGAGAAATTATTAACTTGCATGGTTAACCCTTTCCCAGCTTTAATTAAAACAAGAAAATACAGAATAAATACATATTTTTCTTTAAAAATTCGTATCTCATGAACCATACATTGAAATCACTCGTAACTATTTCCTATACAGGTAGCCCAGACCCCGGAGGCATCTTGACACCATCATCGTTACCTAGCAACAGACCACCCCCAACTAATTAGCAATTGTTTACAAACATTCACAAGTATGTACACAAACAATAATTATTGTATGAAGGCACTAAATAAGTGTTCTCAATGTTTTCACGGCAACATGGTTCAATCAGAATCTGCAGAAACTTGTCTATGAGGTCGTATTGGCAGACGCTCTTTTCCCGGGAAATGTTTTCTTCACCTACAGGTTTACAAGTTCAATGTTGGCTCATGATGTCCACTGCTGCCTAAACAAAGTAATATTGAAGCTAGGAAGACTACAGATGCTACTCTATAGTTACTTACCAGGTCCAGGAACTTGGTCAGTCTCAAGAGCTAAATTCACGAGCTTCTTCCTCTGGCTCTTCAGGCTTTTTATTTCTAGCTTGAACTCTGAGGAGTAGCTTCCTATCTGCATGGCTATGATCACAGTCATCACTCCCCTCTGACTCAACAAGGTCATAAGCATCTATATCCTCACTGTCTAGCTGCACTAGAGCCTCACTAAGATTATCCTACCAAGATCTTGTAGCAATTATCAATTGGTCACTTTTCTTTTGACAATACTGTATGAAGTGTACCTCAAGGCAGCACAATGAAAATACCATGTGAAAGAGCAGCTCAATGCACATGTGCTGGTACTTACAGTGTGTGCATAGCTCCAACACAGCTCGCACAATCATTTTTTGAAAATTAGCAGTAGCCATGCCGACTATAGTCGGTTAAAGCGGGGAAAGGGTTAACATAATACGAAATTGCGTGTAAAAAGTGAAGTAAAAATTCTACTGACCTGTTGCTGTCTAGCAAGTTGAGTATCTTTGTCCGCTACTTGCTCATCTTTTTGTACCAAAAGTGCGTTTTTCTGATCCAGTTGATCGTCTTTCTGTACAAGTTGCTCATCTTTCCTCTCCAGTATCCTGTCCTTCTCGACCACCTCTCTCTGAGAACAGAGTACAGCATGCAGTGTCAGACCCTTGCACCCACTAGCTCACTAGCTCACTGGACTGGACTCACCAGTAGAGCCTCTATCCTCTTGTAAACATTATAATTGTAGAATGGACTATTATTTACAGTACTACAGAACAAATTTACGCTAAACAGTGGCGGATCCAGGGGGAGATCCCAGGGTGCCACGGATCCCCCCTTTAGTCAAGGTACCGTATAGCGGGTAATTTTCGTGGCTTTTGTGGTTGAAGGTCTAACCACGAATACTCACGAATGAAACGACCTTGTCTATCTTTACCTGCAGTGCAAGCAGCAACCACGAAAATATTGTCCACGAAGTGACTATATAAATATTGCTCAACCACAAATATTTTGCCCCCCGAAAATTACTCGTTATATATGGTATTATGGCTTTACTACAGCTATTATCAGTTTTTTATTGTAATTTAGCTAGCTCTAATTTATGGGACTTAGCGCTCGTTAGTTTAAAACCTGAATTACGTACGAAACTTAACATGCTTAACAATGAAACAGCACCCTATACTGTTGTTTGTGGCTGTAATTAGGAATCTCATTCTGTATCACACAGTACCGTAGAAACTGGATTATTAGCGCATGCGCTTTTGGGGTCAATAGCAGAGCTCTATACACTTATATTCAAGAATGCACCTATAATGCAGTCATTTCGAGCCCCACCCAGCAACCGGATGTCTCTGTGATGAGAGCTGACTCGCAAGCTGGCTAAGAAGTGAGCATGCAAGCAAGGCAAGCTAACTGGATCTATATCATACTATTATGTTAAAATTCATTTTACAATTCATTTAAATTCATAATATTATATCATATTGACCAGGAACTTGGAATAAAAGGACCTCATCCATGCCTCACATTTTCTCAGCATGATCAGACAATTAAGGGAACAGCATGCCCAGAGAGTCCTTCCAGATGGATATCACAAGCTATATAGCTATCATGCACAGTACAAGCTAACTAGCTCAGCTAGCTAGCCCGGATAAACAAGAATCAATTCTAAAATTTCACTAATAACCTTCGTATAATTGGAAAAGCACTTCAATTCGAGTATAAAAAGCCTGCAGTTGAGCATCCGCTTAAAATAAAGATACGTTTATAGTCGAGTAAGCGCTAATAATCCAGTTTCTACGGTACATGTACGTACCTTTTTGACTGGTTGAGTGTCCTTCGTCTCCCTCTTTGCTGCCTCCATTGGGTCCGAGTCTCTTTTCAGTGAAGCATCTAAAAGTAAGAATTAAATGAAAAATCGACACATTTTTCGGAAGTGTAAAACACATAATTATCATGCACTACGTATCTAATAGACTCACGGATGTCCCTGGCAGATGGTCTCCTCTTCATGTCTTCTTGCAAACAACTGTCGATAAGCTTCCTCAACCTGTGTGTGCGAGGGATCTGGGCAACATGGAATGATCGATCCTTGGCTGATTTGATCGTCTCCAACTTGCAAACAATCTGTGTCAAAATAACCCCAAAGGAAAACACATCCAGGCTACTATCGTAATTCTCTTCTTCCAATCGAGAGGCCTCGGGAGGTAAATACCCTCTACGGTGGCTAATGGCTGTTAGGGTGGAGCTAAGCTTGGAGGGGTCGTAAAGCCGTGACATGCCAAAGTCGGAAATCTTTGCGACAGGCACTGACAGTGTAAGCTTCAGTAGGACGTTATCGCCACAGAGGTCACGGTGGATAATCTGCTTGCTGTGAATGTAGGCCAGACCACAAGCCATGTCTTTGGATAGGCTAATTTCACATTCGCTAGTGAGGGACACTTCATCAAGGCTGGAGAAATAGGATCTCAGATTGCAATCCATCAGCTCAACAACGAGGATTGTACCACCTGATTTGGGGTGCTTAGCAGTCGACAAAAACTTCACAACGTTTGGGTGCTTGAACGACTTGAGAAAATCACTCTCACAATCAATTGCATTGCTAGCATCTTCATTTTTGCCAACTGGAATACTTGCCTGCATCTCCATAGCATCGTGAAGCAGCACTTTGACTGCACAAGGATCGCCCCTGTACCTGCCTTTGAAAACTGCTCCAAATGCACCTTTACCGAGTGGCCCGTCTAAGAAAACGGTCAAATCTTTATTGATCTTTTGACGATTATGGTCAACTGTACAAAAAAATGTGTGTGGGTGGGATGAGTGGGTAGTAAGGAATGACTACCGTATAGCGGGTATATTTCGAGGGTATAAATTTTCGCGGATGGACCATTACAAAGAATTTCGCGGATTTTATTTTCGTGGTCTGGTTCCAGCCTTTTGGCGCATGCGCACATCAACATGCAGCTGTACCTCCACACCGTTAGCCTCAAATCCAGGCCTAGCCTGTGTGAGGCACCTCTTATTGTCATAGGTGTGGTCAATAATACTGAACACGCCTACTATTCATAAATTTTTGCGGTACAGGCTCAATCCGCGAAAACCGCGAACATTTTTATACGCTCGAAATATACCCGCTATACGGTATGTAAACTATTTTTAGACATAATTATGCACCTATCAATAATATGTCTCCTCCCCCACCACCTGGGGAGCACATTAGGGAAATGTAGTGGAATGGTCAATATTTTGACACTACCCTTCTTTGCTTGCAAGACTAATCGCCCTAGGTGGGGCATATCATTTATATAGCTAGGTGAATTAATTGGTACTCACCCTCCGACTTCACATCAGTAGGATTGCTAGACTGTAGATGATCTCTCTCGATAGTCCTGGCTATGTGAATGTGGCCCACAGTAGGACTGGACAATGCTTTGACCATAGATTGCCAGCTTCTCTCTCCTTCATTCAGCCATTCCAACAGCCCCTCACGATAGCAGTCATCAGGATCATTGTTCCATTCTTTGCTGATACTTCTGATTGTAGCTGCAGAGACTTCGAGCATTAACAAGATGTTTCGAGCTTCAAACGTAGCGAGGTACACTTTGTTTAGATCTGCTATTGTGAGATAGTCAGACATCTTCTCTGTAGAGTGTGGAATAGATATAAAGAATGCTTTATAGGAGGGAGTACATAGGTGTGCACAGCTCTAAAGTAAATCATGTACAGTACGTATACAGTACACATGCAGTGCTGTCTGCACTCACTGAAATATGTCGAGGCTACAGTATCTTCCCTTTGATTTCACCAGCTAGTAGGGCCAGGGAACAGCAGACAAACCAAACAACACTCATGAACTACAAGACACGCCCTCTTTCCTTGCACATTGGTATACTGCGCATGCGCCGGAGATTACAAGACAACAAACATGACACAACTTAGATGATTGTGGGAAGATAATAATATACAACTGTCACCACGCATTCATGCACTCCTATGCAACACACAACACTTGATTATTTCAAGCTAGTTTGTATAGTTTCTTTTTAATGTAACATCGGAAAACATCAGACAAGAGTAGCTGAGAGCATCTTGTGCAGGCAGGGGTGGTAGACAATACCAAAGCACCTGTACATGCATGGGGAGTGACGGTTAATATTATAGTGTACTAGCGTAGTGTGGAATACGGACATAGTATATATAAAATCGTGAATATTTTGTGAATTTGTGGATTAGTCACAGAGAGCGGAATGTTTTACTAATATTGACACCTGTGTATAATTGTGATGGCTTGTTCAAGTTCATGTATAGCTACCTACATGCACGTACGGTAATAAGGTAATGGGGTAACGGGTGAACCCTGACCTCTCTGAAGTTTTTTCACCATTACATGAAGCTATTGTGAATATTTTTTAAACAATATAGAAGGTCCTTTAATGAACTTTAATTTTTAAATGTGCAAACTGATCGTTTTGACCCAACCAAAAACTACAGACATGCTTCAAATAAGATGATTCTCTAACAAACTTTGAACGTACGTACTCTACCTACGTAACATAATATAGCAGTTCTTAGGAATCTTCCTACACTGCAAACTCCACCCACCTGCTCCAGTGCTTGTTGTACACCAGCTGGTCTCCTCCGAGGGATGGGCTGGGCAGGAGAAGGGGCGGAGTCTCGGGGGAGCACCAGTCAACAAGGCATACACAGCTCTTCCATTGTGTGGTGGACTATGAACTCTGGGAGTGACTCTGTGGAGAGTGTGTGGGCGGGGGGATAAGACTGGAGGAATGGAGATATTGATTAAACCCCTTGGAAGCACACACACATTGTATTGCCATACTACAAGAATACACACTGTACATTAAGATACTGTACTGCTACTGTAACAATGTGCCTGGGTACAGAGTTCAAATTTAAAAGCCTTTACGATTGAGGAAACATTTGAAACTTTTCAATAGGAAAGATCGTGCTATTATCATACAAGTACTGGTATATATACAGGTATTTGCAATCTTATTTTAGCAATGTCATAAGCACTCACGAAGTTTGCAAGTGTTTGAAACTCACAATTAAAACATTGCAGTAGTAATACGGTAGTAGACACAAAGTGTGATGACTTCTTCATTTCAAACACAATAATTATACGAGCAATTTTAGGAAGAGCTATAACAGTATTAAGTTAAGTCCTGGTTATAGTTAGTTTGGTCATTTTGATGCTAAAGCTAAACACACCATAAATCTAAAAGCTACTGAACACATTTTTTACACTGGAAATTGGTCAGTCAAGTTATCGTATGGGTCTTCAAGGTTTCTGCTGACACAGCACATACGTATACATGCATACTGTGCAAGTCTTGATTAAAATCAGATCCACTAGCTAAACAAACACGTACCACATTCCATAGAGCTACATCTTTTCCTTAAAGCAGCTCTTGACAGAGTCCACAAATGTTATAGTTTAGAGCAGCACACTCACATTGCCACACCCACATTGTCACACCCCCTTGTCCAGTTCCGTGATCTCGTACTGTCCAGTGTCACCTGTTGGAGATCATCAAATCAGCCAAGGATCCATCATTACATGTTGCCCAGATCCCTCACACACACAGGTGGAGGAAGCTTATTGACAGTTGTTTGCAAGAAGACATGAGGAGGAGACCATCTGCCAGGGACATCTGTGAGTCTATTTTATAGTGTGTGATAATTATTAGTCTCGTGGACCAGCCTATATATTATCGTCTGGCAAATTACACATGAGCTACTTGTGCAGCGGTCTAAGTGGCTGTTTGCATTGATAAGTGGTTAGTGGGTGGAGGACGGATGTGTGAAACCACATAATTAGATTTGCCAAATCTATTTTAGCTACCAGTGCAGCTGTGCGGTTTCACAACTTACTACAAACACTTATCAGCCACTTAGAGCGCCACGATATTTGTGGCGCGGTCAACACAACTCTGTACGGTGAAATTGGCCAGACCCTCTTTCAGGGTCTGGGTCCGCGAGACTAGATAATTATATGCCATCAAATTAAGAAACTCACAAGCAATTAATTGTGAGTACAGTATGACTTTCTGTGTATCTACAGTACACAGTGATGTCTGTACTCACTGATAATAATCCAGAGACTACAGCATCTTCATTCTGATCACAGCTATGTAGCTAACAGATTGATCCTTTTGCCAACAAGACACACCCTTTTCCCTGTCACATGCAATAACATTGCTGATTCAGCAAATATGCACATGTTAATTTTAGGAGTTGAAACAAGAAGTGACTGTTGGACCATGGAACAAGTGGCCAAACATTCACTGTCTGGATTTGTAGGAAGCTCTGTCCAGTCCTATTGTGGGCCACAGTGACATAGCCAGGACCATGGAGAGAGACCATGTACAGTCTACTGGTGCAAGCACTGAGGAAGCCAACGTCGTATAGGTATGAGAAGGGCAGGCAACTCAATGAGTGACTCTAGACTGCATAGGAAGATGACAATTCTGAGCCTGTGTTAGTGTACAGTGTGTTGTACAGTACATTATAGCATGAGATGAGTGAGTGCCTACTGCAATGGAGTCTTGTATGCAATGGTGACAATTCCGAGCTGCTTCTGTTATTCTGGTTGAGTATGTCTGTTTGGTTTGTGCATTACACTGTGTTGGTGTGAGTGGTGTTTTCATGTCATTCAATGGCTTCCTCTCTCCTACAGTTGAGGAGACAAGAAGAGGCACTGAGAATGGAGGTACAGGTACAGAGCACATTAGCTGGAAAATGCATTTGTGTCAACTTTGTGGAGTCCCTTAAAGTTATTCAAGGTCAGCTATAGTGTGTCCTATTCAGCACATGATGTGTGTTTCCCTGTAATGTATTTGAAGGTGTGCAATGTACAATCATGTACGCCCCCCCCCCCCCCCACACACACACCTTTAGGCCTACTATGCTTTTAAGAGAGGGGCCTCAAGTAAACTGGCCATTCAGATGCTAACAGACCTCAGCAGTATGGAAAAGGGTCTGTCATCAGAGACTAAAAACTCCCCTGACACCCAGCCCTTACATGCAGCCCACCTCCAGTCTGGTGAGCAGCCTAAGCAGTGAGGGACAGTCTGAAGACATAGGTCCTTGGACAGGGGCTACTGAGGAACCTTTATCAAGAACAAGGTACGTGTGTATAATGTGTAGTTATGCAGTGCAATGAGTCGACTGTGTACTATTGAATGTACAGTACAAAGAATGGGAACCTAGCATGCTTACTAGTCTGTATGTACATGCACTTGTATACAAGGTATGCTTCAATCAAGAGTGCATAAGAAGAGAAGAGTGTCAAACTACTGATACTTCTACACATTATTGTACACCAGTACATGTGTGTATAGTGTCCCTTTTATCACTGTTGAACCACTTTGCATTTAACCAGTTTTCATTCAATTTTCTTGTCACTTACTTCCTAAGCCCTCAAACTTCCACTCAGTATGACTATGACCATGTCACTCTTTAACCCCTCAGTTCCCGAGCCCCACCCCTCTCTGTCTGACTCGAAAGAGGAGATAGACTTTGGATTCTGGGAGAAGGCGTCCACCCTACCCTCGGACAAGACCCCAACCAAGGACCTGAACTTGTTATGAGACTTGTCTATTTCTGTACCGACAATGTAATATGTAAAATCAAACATTATGTGTACGAACTCTTGCCATTGTTTTTACTTTATTTTTCTCTTTTAATTTTACAATCCAAACAAACATTAACGAAATTCTCAATCTCTGATGTAATCTTATACGATAGAAAAGCACATTTCTCACAACATGAAATAATGATAATCACCTCATCAACTTCAAAAACCATGCATTTGATGCTAATCTACTTTGCCTGGCCCTATATATGGCCTTAGTGTTGGCAGAGTTGAGTGCTAGAACTAGCTATAAGCGGCGGAGTCAGCTCAAGATTTGACAAGGGTTTAACATTAAACAAGATAGACAAAAGTAACAACTGACAAAACAGAGATCATACATGCACCAAAAACAAGAGAAACGCGCAGGGCCTCTTTACAACAAAGAATCTATTGTTAACACAAAAGGAGGCTCTGCTCCACAGGAAGTAATTAACATACCTATAACAGAAACCATAGCTACAGTACAAATTAACTAAGTAAACAATGTACAATTAGTCAAGTGCACACACATACACATAATAATAACAACACTTAGTAATCTTACAAAATATATATCAGCTTGTAACGTGTTTGTATATTCCTCCTGCACCTCCACCTACCGTCGCTCCAATTAAACCACCAATTGTTGCACCGAGAGCAGCACCTGGCGGACCGCCAATCAGCCCAATCAAAGCACCAACCGTAGCACCAGCTGCACCTCCACTTGTTCCACTGATTGCTACAACTTTTATTGCACTACTATCACCCACCACTACAAGTGGCTGTTGATCTGCTGATGTCCATCTTGTTACACCATCTTCTCTTACATCGTCTTCATTTTTCATTCGCTTCTCGTTAATCTTCACCATAGCGATTCGTGCCCCCTTGGTTGGCATTGTCCAAACGCATTGAAACCAGAGATGCGTAAGCCAGTATTCAATTCCTGGTAAATTTGGCCTCCTAGCGTGCCCTGCTGGAACTATCCTAATGCCGTGCACAATTTCCTGTGGTACTTTGATATCATCAATCAAAATTAATCTGATCTTATCTTTCCACTCTTGTACTTCCGCTTCAAATGCCTTGACTTTTTTTAGCTTAGATAAATCCTCCCATTCCAGATTGACTGCTGTCAATATGTTGGCAAACGTTAGGACAATGATGGTACTTTTCCAAAATTCGTAGCCGAATGCTTTTGTGAACTTTTCCATTGCTACCACGTCTGGATTGTCATGGCCTCGAACAAACCTCGTCTGAATCATTTTTATACAATACATCGTCAGATCAAGTTGTGAGCATTTGAGCTTGATCTGCTGAAGATATTGATCTTGGTCCTCGGTACCATCTTGTAGCCCAGAGCTGTCCCAAACAGTTATCAAGACTCCATTTTTGTTCTGTTGATGCATTCTTACTTCAGTAGTACACCTCGCCTTAATGCTTCCACCCTCTTGTGCTGCACGATCATCGTCAACTTTCAATCCCAAGATTCCATATGCTAGAGTGGATTTTCCAACACCAGTTTTTCCTGTCAAAAGAATGGAAATTGATTTTGCTGGAGTTGTTGATTCTACCTCAGTCAGCACTGCATCGATTTTTCGCATAGATTTTGGCATCAGAGAGGCTGCTGCTTTTCGAATTTCCTCGTATTTGTCGTCATTGTTGATGGGTCCTCTGTTCTGATCAGTGCTTATGGCATCCGTAGCTGCAACATCACGATCATTGTCTGCATTATCTCCACCGACATACACTGTGTCACCATTCTGTACCGAAGTGCCCATCTCGATTGGCATGTCTTTTCCTCTTTTCAGAGTGAGTGGAGGTCTCAACTCTCTGAGAGGAGGACCCTGAATAATGAACGAGGATAGTGTCTATTAACAAGCTGCGCTTTTGATTTAGAGTGTTATAGAGGAGGGAATAAGTTTCTTTGTATATTTACGAATAAATTGAATTAAACATTAAACAACAAATAATACAAATAGACATTGTAAACGGATATAATAATTACGACGATAATGAAGCAAATCACAGGCAGTGTGCGCTTGCATGTGTGGCTACGTGCATGTCTGTATGCATTCAGTGCACAAAATAACAGTCTGACATCGCAATTCCGCACAAATAGCTTTATTTCCAAGCTTTTATCCGGTTTATTGTCAGTTCAAGTACCGTATAGCGGGTATATTTCGAGGGTATAAATGTTTGTGGTTTTCACGGATTAAGCATAGGCCCTGATAAATTATGCTCGGAATAATTTTAGCATATAATAGGTGTCTAAGTATTATTTAGAACACACCTAGCCAAGATTAAGTGTTTTAATCTGCGTGCCGAGGATGGCCTCGAGGTTAACGTGGTGCTCGAGGTGCAGCCGAGTGCATTACGTAACCGAGAGGCCATCCGAGTGCACCAGCATTAAAACACGTGACTTGGCTAGGTATGTTCTAAAGGATTTAGTGCTGTCACGTGAGCTCTAGCCTCGTGGCAGCTAGATCTAGCTACATTTTAAATCAGTTGCTGGTGGCTAGCTAGCTAGCTAGGCGTAATAGCAAGTTTTAGTAGGTTTGTAGATCCAGTAACTGATGCAAAGGAGAAGGAGATACTATCTAAAGCTATCTGGACTGACTGGGCATGTTCTCGACTTATTTCTCCTGCTGACCAACAGTGCAGTCCCGATCCCACTACTGGATATGCCTCCAGCTGATCTGGCTTACTGGATGGGAAACTTTGTGCGCAAACTATATGGCAATGAGTATCTGGTTTGCTCTTTTGGAACGCTATGATATTCGAAGCACCTTTGATGAAACGATTATATGGATCTGGCTTAGGTACAGGTACGTACATCTTCGAAGCAAGCTGAGTCTATTTCTCCAGATGAAAAAGCGATGCTATGGTCAAGTCAGCAATTCGGTACACTTACTACACATGAAACAAGTTGAAACGATAACATTCAACTTTCTAATACTTTTCAGCTTTGCTGTGTACGTATTCAATCTGCTTGTATTATTATTATAATTATGATGACATTCAGATTCAATCTGCTTGTATTATGGTTGTTTGATAAAAAGTGTGCATTAACAAACCTACTTAAAGCACACTTAACCAACTTAAAGCACACTTAAGTGTGGATTAAGTTATTTAATCCATGGTTACCTGACTGCCTTCAGATAAGCTGATTGGCTGGAGATCATGTGATCAGCACTAAAGAATAATAGGCATCAATGTTCATTTTTGGTAAAGATCATTACATTAAGTTTTGCATAATGATGTTCTAGTGGATCAGTTCAAGCAGGAGCCCATAAAGAGAAGGAGCGCCCAACTTCAACGTACACTCGGGGATCACATCTTGTAATTGCCGGTGAAATCGCACTTCCTTGTATGGAAGCGACTAAGTGCTTGCAAACCGCATCCCTGCATTGCGTATAACACGTGTAGGGATTCAACCACTTAGTGACCCTGCATATATGGAAATGCGGTCATAACCAATTACGAGATGTGATCCCCGTAGTTAGCCGCTCCTTCTCTTTATGGGCTCCTGGTTCAAGTCAGCAAGATAACACTGAGAACCATGATATATTAATTAATATGTCATATGTCAGTCGTGTGTTGTGTTTATGTCTACAGTAGACTCTCGCTATTCCGGCTCTCTGAAGTACGGCCACCTCGATATACCGGCCATTTGGCTTGGCACGGAATGCTATATAGCTATATGTTTACTGCACAAAACTCACCCTGAAGTACGGCCACTCGCTATTCCGTTTACCGTGGTTTAGCAAATAAAATTGGATTACACTTAAATAGATAACATTATCCTCGAGACAAGAACCGCAAAATTAGTCATTAGATTCGAGGTAGGGTCGTTTTTAAGCCGCGGCTATTTCCTGAGATACAGCCACCTCGCTATTCCGGCCAAGCTGCATGGTCCCAAGGGTGACCGGATTAACGAGAGTCTACTGATTATATGTCACATTTTTTAGGATACATTTTTATGAGAATAATCAGAGAATAATCGGATTAGAATAATAGGCACATTTTTCAAGAATTAAAGAATAGAATAATGGGTGAAAAAAGCATAATTAATTTTATCAGGGCCTAATTAATTGCAAATTTAATATCGCATGCATGCATGCTGCAAAAAGGCTGTTATTCCACGAAAATTAAATCCGCGAAAATTTATACCTTCGAAATATACCCGCTATATGGATATTGGCAATACTATTAAGCATGCGCATTTATCCACGTGGTGTGTGTAGCTGTTTGCCAAAACACACGAAGGCAATTATTGCTATGTCAGCATAATTATACCTCGGTGTGCATGCGCAGCGAGGTATACGGTGTTTGTGTGTCTGCATGTCTGTCTGTCTGTCTGTCTGTGTAGACTGCTACAGCTGCTCAAGGATTAATGAAGTGCAAGTAAGAGTTTTTATAGGCTTCTAGTTATGTTTTCTTGGATTTTAATTCAGGGATTTGCAAAATAATGCTTTGTTCTCGAGTTATGCCTAGTTTTGCTTACTTGGAATGCCATTGCAGCCTTTTCAAGAGTGCTCAGCAAAACTTGTTCACCGAGTGTTGCTACTCTACTTAGCAGTTAGCTCTGCACTAGAACGCTAGCTATTGGTAGCTGCAAGAGTGAGAAGAGAGCTACAAGGCTTTGTTGATGCAGCCATCAATTTTAGACACTTGAACTTTACCTTTTGGCATCGATCGTTTTTAATAACAATCGTGGTCGATTATTACCCACTCTTCGAGTTTTCCCTGTGATTCTGGATCCTGCCTGCATGCAGTAAAATTAATTAATGCAAAAATGTTCATCATGATAATTATAATGTATGTATAGTAGCTTTGTTATGTAGCTTTGGCACACCTCACCGAGGCATCAGCACCCGCAGTGCTTTTATTATTTAATTATGCCTCGGTGCGCATGCGCAAGAGAGGTATACGTGTGTTTGTGTGTCTGTGTGTGTGTGTTGTGTCTGTGTAGACTAGGATAAGAAGTGAAGGTAAGAGTTTCTATAGCATTAGGGGCTGGAGGTACAAACCACAGCAGATCAGAGGAAGTTGGCCATGCGTCATCAATCATGTGACATTCCTAAGGTCTCTGCTCACGTTACCATAGATACCAAATAACTGTAATAAAAAAGTTATGGATACTCTTGCTTTGCTGACTTGTAACACCGGACTAGCTGTGTCTGTTGTCTGGCTGGACCAAGATTAGCTAGACTATAGCTTGCATTGTACTGGCTGGCAAGAATCTAGTAAACACTGTATGCACTGATAACTCGCCAGAATAGAGGGGATCGGGTTGGTTAATGAAAGTTTTATATCAAAAGAAGCCAGAGAGGCACATAAAGTTTGCCTTCAGTCTCTAATGACCGCGCAACATCAGCTAGAAGTTTACATAGAACTCATTGTCAATTTTTGTGCCAGCTCAGCAAAAAAAGTGGTGCACGTGATCGTGTCAACCTCCTCTGACAGCAGACGTATGCTCATTTTAAATTAATTAACCACTATACACCTACGCACCCACTTAAGATGCGGTCTGATAGTGACGTAGTATGACATACTCATACCGAAACCTGGTTTACACTACAACTGCTACAGTTGGATACTCCTCTTCATACACTCCTGATAGCATACTTGCCACCGGGAATATCCCTCAAAATTGTCTCTCTTCCCGGTATCCCGGCTAAGGGGTCTAATTTCAAGCACAAAACACTTTTGCCACGGTTTGATTTCTAAATACTGCACATGTAAACATTCCAATTAAAGGTGCAAACCGAAGTAATATTGAAAAATCCAATGAGCCATGTGGCAGGATGTGCACAAAACCCACAAAATAAACAATGATGTCAGCTCTACCAGACTATTTTGTTTTATATTGGAAGAGTTATTTAGAGAAACATATAATTTCAAGCACAATCTTTGATTTTACCAAATAAATTTAGTATTAGAGGTTGGCAGGTCTGTAATGGGCTTCTAGTTGGATTTTAATTCGTGGATTTGCAAAATAATGCTTCGTTCTCGAGTTTTGCTTACTTGGAATGCCATGGCAGTCTTTTCAGAAGAGTGCGTAGAAAAGCTTGTCCATGGAGTCTATACGTAGTACAGTTAGCTCTGCACTAGAACACTAGCTACTGGTACCATAGCTGCAAGCTAAAAGAGAGTTGCAAGGCTCTGCTGATGCAACCCAGAGGAGGTAAGACATCTGTGTCTTAAAGACCCACATTCCTTATTATATCCTGGTCAAAGTTCAATAGCACATCAAACAAAGTGATACTCACAGCAACTCCAGGCCGCCTCCCTCCTGAAGATTCTGAAGCTGAAACGATGGTTGATAGCTATAACCTAGATCAAACAGTGCACGAATCAGACTCTTGGCAGCTAAAAATTGCCCAGTGCTTATGTTTAAGTTTGGCAGGTAATACGCAATTGAACTTTGACCTAAGGAATGTGAGTTTAAAAAACTTCCTTTGACACGCGGATGTCGTACCTTCTCTGGATGCAACCATTCATTTTAGACTTAGACTTTTGGCATGAATCGTTTACAACAACAATCATGACCGATCATTACGCACTCTTTGAGTTCCTCTGTGATTCTGCATGCAGCAAAATTAATTTTATTAATGCAATCATGATAAAAATGCGTGCATGCTATTGCTTATAGCTATAGTAGCTTTATATGTTATGTAGCTTTGACACCTCCACCGAGGCATTAGCACCTGTGGTGCTTTCATTGAAAACTTAAGCTATAGCTATATAATAGCTACGTACGTAGTACAATAATTATAGTGAAAGATCTAGGCCAGGATCCGATAGTTACTAATAGTGCTACCCCTTGTTCCTTAATTAAGTATCCACTAATAATAAAACGCATTTAATGAACTCATTAACAAAAATAAAAACTTTTTCTTTCATGAAAATGTACTTTTGATAATAATTATTATGCTATGCAAGTTAGCCCTTTTTTCATCTGTATCAGACTCCAAACTTTAAATTCGCCAAAATTAGTACCCTAAAAATAGAGAAAAATCTGCATTAACAAGTGCTCTCAATGTTCTCATGGTGACATGGTTCAATCAGGATCTGCAGAAACTTCTCTGCGAGGTCGTATTAGCAAACGCCCTTTTCCCGGGAAATCACCTACACACAGATTTACAAGTTCAATGGTGGTTCATGATGTCCACTGCTATACTAACTAGCCTAAATACAGTTATACTGAAGCTATCAAGACTACTCTAGACTTACCAGATCCAAGAACTTGGTCCATCGCAAGAGCTTCTTCCTCAGGCTCTTCATGCTCTATATTTTCTAGCTTGAGGTAGCTTCTTATCTAGCTATGATCCCAGTCACTGTCCTCTCACTCAACAAGGCCATAAGCATCGATGTTCTCACTGTCTATAGCTGCTCTAGAACCTCACTGAGGTTGTAGTACGAAGATCTTGAAGCATGGTCACTTTTTTCGACATTACTGAACGAAGCGTACCTCGAGGCAGCATTTTTAAAATACCACGTAAAAGAACAGCTCAATGCGCATTAGCCTCCTTCACTGCCCTCCCCTGAAGAGAAGGTCTGCTACTGACTGCTTGCATGCGCATGGCTAGTTTTCCCCGTAACATTTCCTGTAATACTGAATTTATCAGAGAAAAAGTTCTGACAAAGACATACACAGAGCTATATAGCTAGCCTCCTTCACTGGCCTCCCCTGAAGAGAAGGCCTGCTACTGACTGCTTGCGCATGCGCAAAATTATTGGCTATTTTTTCCCGTAAAATTTCTGTTTATCAAATCCTGACAAAGACATACACATGCAGAGCTATATAGCTATATAGCTAGCTAGAGACAGAGATGTACAGCTGATAGAGTCAGTATATAGCAGTAGTATAGTAGACTTTCACCAAAGTTAGTTTTAGATGGGCATGGCCTGTCCATATTGTAGTAGGCTCTTGTCAGCTTTCACTCCGTCCACACGATTGTCATCCACACTGTTGCAAGGCTTTGCAGTCTTTTGTTAGCATATAGCAGGCTATAGCTATCAGAATGCTATCAGACGGGCTGAAACCTTCAATCGAACTTTCCTTCAATCCACTTCTGTTCGTTGTGACGTCATTGTTTTACTGAGCATACACGTTGTTATCCTGCGTTAGCCGGTATCTGCATGGCTAATGGTTAGCGCATGCGCAAGCAGTCGATACCAGGCCCAACTCGAAAGAAGCTTTTAATTTGCAAATCCACGAATCAAAATACAAGAGAACGTGGCTATAGAAACAGTTAGTTTTCGCCGCATTGCAACTGTTAAGCACTGGAACACACACACACACAGTTCAACTATTTTTTTATTGTGAAATAGTAGCAGTTGCTCGATAAAAAAAACAAGGGCAAATTATACATGTAATAGTGCATTTCGTCTCACCTGTCTCTGCTGTTGAATGATGGCGTCTCTCCTGACCAGCTCAGCATCTTTGTGCTGAATCTGTTCCCTGTGTGCCTGTACAGGGTTTAGGTTTTATATTGACTTCAATGTGCCAGCTCAGCAAAATGTTACTGCAAAAGTAACTAGTGTTCAAGCTGGCGCTGTGCTAATGCCTCTCGCCATATTTTTGCTTTCGCTCAAAAGTATTAGAGTGTTATATTAGTTTCTATAATGAATTTTATATTAAAGTTAGCTTATCTATATAAAGTCACTGAGAAGAAAAGACTTATTTACATGCATCTATTGTTGTTATTTATTGTATTATGTGGCTTACCAGGACCTCAAGAAAGAAGAAAATTGATTCTTCCAGGATCTGTAGTTCAGTGTATATAATATCTAAGAAGAAAAAACCTGTGTACATGCATATTGTTATCTATATTTTTATATGGTAGTGTTTTGTGGCTTACCAGGCCCTCAAGACAAAGATGATTCTGCCAGGAGGATCTGGATCTGATATTATTTTCTCACACATGGGGAATGAGCGCGCATGCGCATTACATCCACAGGAATAATTAAAGGGTGTGTCCAGAGATCAATTTCACAAATGGCTATACTGCTAGCTAGCTGTTTTAACAGATATTTTCTGAGTATTGTAGCTAACAAAAAGCTAGCGCTTTAGTGCAAGGCTAACTCATATGTTGAATAGAAAGTTTGTGCAGACAGATGATGCTATGAAAGATTCTGAAGAGACTGCAACAGCCTTCAATGTGAGTCAAACTAGCCATAACTCGAGAAAGAAGCTTTAGTTTGCTAATCCACGAATCAAAATCCAAGAGAACGTGGCTAGAAGCCAGTAGCTTTCGTCGCATTGCAACCGTTGAGCAGTTACAGCTGGAACAGACACACAGACACACAGACAGACACACACACAGTCAGCTTTACCGTATCCCTCGTGCGGCTACGCCTCGAGGCATAATTAGCATAGGCGTTGGAAGAGCAATCAAAGTTCTAGGCTCTTAAATGAATAGGACTATTACATAATTATAGGCACACTCAAAATGATGTATAATTATACCGTTTGTTTTGCGAGCATCAAACATAATGCGAATTTTGTGAGGGTTGATCAATTCGCAACAATAAAATCGCAAAACCTATAGGTACAGTACTTTTGATGTTGTGGCAACTCAGGTGCATTAAGGACTGGGACCAACATAATTATAAGAGGCACTTAAACCTGCTGCTGTTTACTGTGTATATATCAGTCTGCATGTGTAAAACTTTTATGATGAAATGAAACACTGGCTTCCCTAATTATCTAGGAAAATAATAAAATGAACCCCCGCCCACCGTTTTGTCGAAGCACTATTTCACTCTTCTATTGAAAAATCAGTGTTTTAACACGAAGTCTACTAGCTATTGCTGCTGCTCATTATACCTATAAGCTAACAACTCACTCTAGCTATAGCGCTTAGCCCTCCTGGTCTTTGCAATGGAGAAACAACAGAAGTTGTTTGATGTAGCAGCCTCATCTTGGATAGGCTTCCCAGAGATACGGTCAACAATTTGTTGACAAGTACATGCAAGGATAAATCAGCTAAGGAAGGCTTATGGAAGTCACGTATTGCCTCACAAGCATCACTAGAGGGTGTTTTGAACGCTGAATAAGTCACTTCGCTGAATTACTGCAAAATGAAAAGGGAGCAGTACGTTGAAGTAATGAACGCGTGGGAGTAACCATGGAAACTGTGTGGGCGGGATTATAATTTGCAAATTCAGCAATAATTGAAGGTCCAGTCCTTAATGCACCCGAGAATGTATGCACCTTCTTGACTGGTAGAGTGTTCCTCTTTGCTGCCTCTACTGAGTCCGAGTCTCTTGTCAGTGAAGCATCTTAATTTAAGAATTAAACGTTAAATAGGAAAATCAACATATTTTTCAGAAGCGTAAAATTATCACACACTATCTAATAGACTCACAGATGTCCCTGGCAGATGGTCTCTTCCTCATGTCTTCTTGCAAACAACTGTCGATAAGCTTCCTCAACTTGTGTGTGTGAGGGATCTGGGAAACGTGGAATGATCGATCCTTGGCTGATTTGATATTCTTTAACTTGCAAACAATCTGCGTCAAAATCGCTCCATAGGAAAACACATCCAGGCTACTATCATAACTCTCCTCTTCCAATCGATAGGCCTCGGGAGGTAGATACCCTCTACGGTGACAAATGGCTGTGAGGGTGGAGCTGAGCTTGGAGGAATCGTAAAGCCGTGACATGCCAAAGTCGGAAATCTTTGCAACAGGCACTGGCAGTGTGAGCTTCAGCAAGACGTTATCGCCACTGAGGTCACGGTGGATAATCTGCTTGCTATGAATGTAGGCGAGACCGCAAGCCATGTCTTTGGAGAGGCTAATTTCACATTCGCTAGTGAGTGACTCTTCATTAAGACCGGAGAAATAGGATCTCAGATTGCAATTCATCAGCTCAACAACGAGGATTGTACCACCTGATTTGGGGTGCTTGGCAGTCGACAAAAACTGAACAACATTTGGGTGCTGAAACGATTTTAGAAAATCACTCTCACGATCAATTGCATTGCTAGCTTCTTCACTTTTTCCGACTGGAATACTTGCCTGCATCTCCATAGCATCGTGAAGCAGCACTTTGACTGCACAAGTCTCGCCCTTGTAGCTGCCTTTGAAAACTGCTCCAAATGCACCTTTACCGAGTGGCTCATCTAGGAAAATGGTCAAATCTTCATTGATCTTCTGCTCAACTGTACAGAACAATGTGTGTGGGTTGGGGAGTGAGTGAGGAATGATGTAAACTAACAAACCGCTCTATGCATTAGATATGAATAGTGCTTATGCACCTATCAATGAAATGAGTATTTAGATTGGTAGGGGAATTGATCATCAATAGTGGATCATAATGTCACACAACACAATGGTATACATAAACTGGATTGCTTTTTAGTAGAGACTACAACAAATCTATGGGCTTCTTCTTGGTATAGTACTAGCTTGGTGGTGTTAATAATATTCTACTCGTGGTAGTTCTGTAAAATGCGCAAGACACTTGTTTGTATTGTGGTTTGTGCTAATCAAACCTAGGGTTAGGCTCAGAGGAGGTACGACACGTTAAGCTCACGTGGCTGCTATTTCTTGATTGAAGGCAAGAAAGACAAAGAAGTCGTTAAAAATGCATTCCAATGACGACATTCAACTGGTGGCAAGTAAGCGCCATAAAGAGACAAGTTTAGAGCATAAAACTCAGTGAATTTGTTGCTGGCTAGTAGCTAGAGTTTTACAAGTAGAGATTAGATTTGTTGTAACCACCAAGGCTCAGATGTTGGCAGTGATCCTATCCTGAATGCAGGCACAGAATACTTATTAAACACTCTAAAACAGAATTACACTAAAAACAATAATATCTCAAAATCTAAGTGGTGGTTGAAACTGGTTGAAAAGCTATTTCACATCAGTATAAGCCCAGCAATGAACCATCCTCATCTTAGAAACGTCAAGTGTATTTCTTGAAAGATACACGCCAAACCAAATCCACTATCAAAGTACAGTCTTGAATGATATTCATGAACAAGTTAATGAGATTCATAATCCTTTTGGCTGGTCATGTGACCGTGTCGTACCTCCTCTGGGTTAGGCTCTAAACCACAGTTTACACAACTACTAAGTGTTTGTGATGTCACCCTGAGAAAGCATGGAGTGGAATGTGCGTGGGTGTCATGGATACTCCTATTCATGCACTCCTGATAGTGGGTATTCGTGGTTGTAGCCGCCCTCGACTGCTGTTTAATACAAGAACCGAGGGCGGCTATTGTGTTAGACAAAACAAGTTTTCATGGTGGTAATTAGGCCCTGGCAAATTATGCTCCTTTTTCTGCCTGTTATGCTTTTGAGCAGTGCCCCAAATTCAGCCTATTATGCTCGTCGAAAGAACCCATATGCCCCATATTGACGTCATAAATAATCTTTTTTCAGCAGTAATAACAACTCTTGTTGTATTGTACATTTCAATACAACAAGAGATAATTTCATTTGTAACATAACTGAAACTGAAGATTCTTCTAGATGTAAGAGGCATTTAAAAGAGAAAAAACACGTTCAGCAGCAGCAGAGGACCGTTGCATTTGCACCAAACTGACCAAATTCAAAATTTTAACCCTATTGTGCTCCAATTATGCCAGCATAATGACCTAACCTATTATGCCCCAATTATGCCGGCATAATTTGCCAGGGCCTAGTGGTAATTGTTGACAAAAAATTGCGGCCTACTCAACATGGGGGACAGGGGTAACATAGGGGAAAGTACACAGCGTCAGGAATGAGTTCAGTTGGCACTTCCCCTACGTTACCCCCATATCGCCCCATAGTCTCGCAGGCCACATTTCTTGTGGGGTTGTTTCAGTGGTAACTCTGCCACGTCCACTCTATAGAGTGGGCGTGGTTAGTTTCGTATCAGCATGCTAAATCATGACATCATTGGGTGTGGTACGAGCGGGTTAATGATGCTTTACTAATTCTACACTCTGATTTGGCGGCGCCAGGGTCCTGGTGCAGGGGACAACTCCACATGCACACTGTTGCCAGATCCTTTTTCGTGTGAAGTGGTGTGGCTTGTGAGATTAATTGCCCTAGGTGAGTGGCAGAGGAGGTACGACACGAGGAATTGCCTCTGCAATAACATTGAGCGTGGGCGTAATTGCTAAATCGAGGTACTCGTGTCGTACCTCCTCTGGGTGAAAGGGGGTAGGGAATATTATTGATAGGTTGCATTAGTTGGTACTTACCCTCTGACTTCACATCAGTAGGATTGCTAGACTGTAGATGATCTCTCTCGATGGTCCTGGCTATGTGAACGTGGCCCACAGTAGGACTGGACAATGCTTTGACCATAGATTGCCAGCTTCTCTCTCCTTCATTCAGCCATTCCAACAGCCCCTCACGATAGCAGTCATCAGGATCATTGTTCCATTCTCTGCTGATACTTCTGATTGTAGCTGCAGAGACTTCGAGCATCAACAAGATGTTTCGCCACTTAATTCGAGCTTCAAACGTAGCGAGGTACACTTTGTTTAGATCTGCTATTGTGAGATAGTCAGACATCTTCTCTGTAGAGTGTGGAATAGATATATTAGCTTTATAAGAGTACGTAGGTGTGCACAGCTCTAAATCATGTACAGTACAGTACACATGCAGTGCTGTCTGCACTCACTGAATGATCCCCAGGCTACAGTATCTTCACTTTGAACTCACAGCAAGTATAGCATGCACTATAAAGAGACAAACAACACTCTCGTTAACACAAGACACGCCCTCTTTCCTTGCAATACAAAAATGGTATACTGCGCATGCGCTGGAGATTATCAAGACAACAAACAATTTTTTTGTCACAACTATAATACAACTGTCACCATGCAACACACAAGACTTCAAGCTAGTTTGTTTTTAATGTAACATGTCGAACTCGGAAAACACCAGACAAGAGTAGCTGAGAGCATCTTGTGCAGGCAGGGGTGGTAGACGATACCAAAGCACCTGTGCATGCATGGGGAGTGACGGTTAATAATGACACTATGGACGTACCATATAATAATAGTTGAGGGTCTAAACATTAATTTTGTGAATTGCATGCAAGGAGAGTGACGGTTAATATTATAGTGTACTAGCCTAGGTGTATATAGTTGGAATATGGACATAGTATGTAAAAAATCGTGAATTGGCTATTTTGTAAATTTGTGGATTAGTCACAGAGAGCGGAATGTTTTGCTAATAATTATTGACACCTGTGTATAATTGTGATGGCTTGTTCCAGTTCATGTATAGCTACCTACACGCACGTACGGTAATAAGGCAATGGGGTAAAGGGTGAACCCTGACCTCTCTGAAGTTATTTTCATCGATTACATGAAGCTGTCAGAATAATGTACGTATGTAGCAAATAAAATCACTGTGTGTCACATGACTTACGGTTATCTTTCAATGACAAGACATCTCCTGCATGTTCAATACCGAGCAAGTTCCATCTGCAAGCAAAAAATAGTCCAAATAATCACTCTTCTGTCATAATTATTTTGATAGACGGCTGTTGTGAATATGTTTTAATTGCTCTTAACAATAGAAGGTCATTCAAATTTAGTGAACTTTTTTAACGGTGCAACTGATCATTTTGACCCAACCAAAAACTACAGGAATGCTTCAAATGAGATTTTTCTCTAGCAAACTGAACGTACGTACTCTACCTATGTAACATAATATAGCAGCTCTTAGGAATCTTCCTACACGGCAAACCCCACCCACCTGCTCCAGTGCTTGTTGTACACCAGCTGGTCTCCTAGCTCCGAGGGATGGGCTGGGCAGGGGAAGGGGCGGAGTCTCGGGGGAGCACCAGTCAACAAGGCATACACAGCTCTTCCATTGTGTGGTGGACTATGAACTCTGGGAGGGACTCTGTGGAGAGTGTGTGGGCGGGGGATAAGACTGGAGGAATGGAGATATTGATTAAACCCCTTGGAAGCACACACACATTGTATTGCCATACTACAAGAATACACATTGTACATTAAGATACTGTATTGCTACTGTAACAATGTGCCTGGGTACAGAGTTCAAATTTTACGATTGAGAAAACATTTGCAATCTAAATTTTGCAATAAGGAAAGTTTGTGCTATTATCATACAAGTACTGGTATGCAATCTTATTTTAGTGATGTCATAAAGCACTCACAAAGTTCGACACTGTTTGACACTTCAAAAAAATTGCAGTAGTAATACGATAGTTTAAGTTACTAGACACAAAGTGTGATGACTTCTTCATTTCAAATACGATAATTATACGAGGTAAAACCACTTTTAAGGAGCTACAACAGTATAAGTTAAGTCCTTTTAGTTTGGTCATTTTGATCACAGATTGAAAAGGAAGGGGATTGGAAACGAAAAATGTTTGCGTAAAACACTCCGCGTTATAGGGCGTGGCTAAAACTACAAAGGATTATATTTATAGTCAGCATGCTCATTACCTGTCTTGCTGCCATACAATGTGTTGTACATAGAAGTGGTGAAATTGATCACTTTTAATGTTGATTATTCTAAAAAGAAAAGGGAATCTAGCTCTAAAAGGTAGACTAAACAACGCAGCCACTATCACTAAACAAATAAATTACAAGAAGGAATATATAGCTCTTACTATGAAGTCGTGGGAGGTCAAGGCCCGTGGTGTCTCTAAAAGTATACTAAAGCAGTTTGAAGGACTATACTGCAAACGTTTATGAACAGTACAGCTTATCCATAGCATGAAACCATCCTATATAGCACTTAGATACATAATAACCAAGTCAAGCAATGTCCTTTGCTGTTTCGGCTTCACAGCAGGGAAAGAGAAAAGTTGACATGGAGTATTTCAATCTAAACTCAACAAAAAGTAAAAACAGAGTAAAGACAAGGGACTTAGAGCTTGTCAGTGGTGTAAACTTACTTCTCTAGAGTACCTCCCAGCTTCTGAGTGATCAATAGTGGATAGGAGAGCTAGAAACAGTTGAAATACAACCTGAGTACGGTAAAAACTAAAATATTCGCGAGCGCGAAATCATAACGCGGAGTGTTTCATCCGTTGACACAGGGTGGCCTGGTCGTTTCCAATCCCCTTCCTTTTCAACCTATGTTTTGATGCTAAAACTAAACACACTATAAACCTAGAACTCTCTGAACGCATTTTTTTACACTGGAAATTGGTCAGTCAAGTTACCGCATGGGCCTTCAAAGGTTTCTGCTGACACAGCACATACATATACATGCATACTGTGCAAGTCTTGATTAAAATCAGATCCACAAGCTAAACAAACACGTACCACATTCCATAGAGCTACATCTTTTCCTTAAAGCAGCTCTTGACAGAGTCCACAAATGTTATAGTTTAGAGCAGCACACTCACATTGGCACACCCCCTTGTCCAGTTCCGTGTTCTCGTCTCGTACCGTCCAGTGTCACCTCTTGGATCATCAAATCAGCCAAGGATCTCTATCATTCCATGTTGCCCAGATCTCTCACACACATACACACAGGTTGAGGAAGCTTATCGATAGTTGTTTGCAGAAGACATGAGGAGGAGACCATCTGCCAGGGACATCTGTTAGTGTGTGATAATTATAATATAATTATGCCATCAATGAAACTCACAAGCAATTAATGTGTCTACAGTATCAATGTCTAGTCTGTGTATCTACAGTACACAGTGGTGACTGTACTCACTGATAATATTCCAGAGACTACAGCATCTTCATTCTCATCACAGCTAGGAGTAGATACACAAGTAAGAGAACATGAGATTGAGATCCTTTTGCAGCTAGCTACAAGACACACCCTTTTCCTTGTCACATGCGCAATAACATTGCTGATTCAGCAAACATGCACATTTTTAGAGACAGAACAGGAGTTGACAGTTGAAGCATAATTAATAGCAAGAGTCTATCATAAACTCTTGTTAATAGTCTATGATGGAACAAGCTAGTGCAGTGGCCAAACATTTCACTGTCTGGATTTGTAGGAAGCTTTGTCCAGTCCTATTGTGGGCCACAGTGACATAGCCAGGACCATGGAGAGAGACCATGTACAGTCTACTGGTGCAAGCACTGAGGAAGCCAACGTCGTATAGGTATGAGAATGGGAGGCAACTCAATGAGTGACTCTAGACTGCATAGGAAGATGACAATTCTGAGCCTGTGTTAGTGTACAGTGTGTTGTACAGTACATTATAGCATGAGATGAGTTGGAAAATACATTAAATTTTGTCATCATACAGCGTGAGCTATAGCTTGTGATGTGTGTTTCCCTGTAATGTATTTGAAGGTGTGCAATGTACAATCATGTACGACCCCCCCCCCACACACACACACAGCAGTATGGAAAAGGGTCTGTCATCAGAGACTAAAAACTCCCCTGACACCCAGCCCTTACATGCAGCCCACCTCCAGTCTGGTGAGCAGCCTATAAGCAGTGAGGGACAGTCTGAAGACATGGGTCCATGGACAGGGGCTACTGAGGAACCTTCATCAAGAACAAGGTACGTGTGTATAATGTGTAGTTATGCAGTGCAATGAGTCCACTGTGTACTATTGAATGTACAGTACAGAGAATGGGAACCTAGCATGCTTACTAGTCTGTATGTACATGCACTTGTATACAAGGTATGCTTCAATGTATGCAGTTTAGGTGTGTACAGGGAAACGTCTGTCAATTGAGAACACTGGCTCACAATATTTGTACATGACATTGTACAGTACGTGTACCAGACCCTTCATCACACTACCAGTTTGAATGTGTCCATGTCAATTGGCTTTCAATTTTCTCACCCTTACTTCCTAAGCCCTCAAACTTCCACCGAGTATGACTATGACCATGTGACTCTTTAACCCCTCAGTTCCTGAGCCCCACCTCTTACTGTCTGACTCAGAAGAGGAGATAGACTTTAGATTCTGGGAGAAGGCGTCCACCCTACCCTCGGACAAGACCCCAACCATGCAAGGACCTGAACTTGTTATGAGACTGTCACATAATTAGTATAATTATTGTCGGTTTCTTGTCTATTCGGGAAATTTAATTATGTACCAACTAATTGTTTTTGCATAATTTTTAATAGCTGCCAATCGAAATTCAGTTGCAACTTTAATTATTATGCTAGAAAAGTATCATTAATTTATAATTATAACACGAAGGACATGAAAAAAACTAAGAACTTATAGAGAAGAAATCCACAGTTTGGATTTTAATCTTATTTACTATCTGTCCTCCGGCTACAATAACCTCTCCACTAGGAAGTACTGAGCATGTGCAGCAGTATCGTACAGTAGGCAGGTCTCCTACTTTCAACCACCTCCTGGTGTCAGGCTGGTAGAGGTGGATCGATGAACTTGGGTTGACTCTGTCATTCGCTCCACCAACGGCTAATAGTGACCTCCCAATACTGAGAGGAGCTGACAACCCGAGTGGTACTTCTTGTAAGGTCTGCCAGAGAGTGGGTGTGTCCAGGTTGGAAAGGGCCTTTGTAATGATGAGTTCATTGAGGTCGACGTGGTGCACTGTCTTGGTTGGCCCAGTGTGATCCCACCCTCCCATTAGGTAGAGGGTGTTTCCTATGAGAGTTGATTTCAGTTCTGATCGTGAGTTAGGTAGTGACTGAGCAATGTACCATCTTCTTGATGCCACGTCCAACACCTCCACAGAGGAGATACGACCATCACCATCACGCCCACCAGCTACAATTATGTGGTTGTTGAAGGAGACAGCTGTTGAGGATTGACGAGCAATGTTCATTGGTGGGTACGGGTGAGTCCATTCCCCTGACTCGAGCACTGAAAGTTGATTGCTGGGTGTGTTGTTTCTTGGATCACGTCCTCCCACTAGCACTAGTCGATTAGCGAGTGATGTCATACCAAACCACTTGGCAGTGTACTCTGGTAGTTTGGTCCATTGATCTTGCTCGAGCTTCATCACTGTACACACGTTACAATCATCGCCTGCACTGCCTCCACCAACATACGCCGTGTCACCGATAACAACACTCTGCACTGTGTAGCCCATCTTGATTGGCATGTCTTTTCCTCTTCTCCATTTCAGACTGAGTGGAGGTCTCAACTCTCTGGGAGGGGGACCCTGAATAATGAATGAGTGTAATTAGGATAGTGTCTACTAACAAGCGAGTGTTACTTGTAGCAATAATTGTATGCACACTAAATCACTTTTTCTAATTATTGTATGGAGGGTAATTTCGTGGGGCAAAATATTCGTGGTTTTCTGATTGAAGGTCTGACCACGAATATTGTACGAATGAAGCGACCTTGCCTACCTTTACTTGCAGTACAAGCAGCAACCATGAAAGTATTACCTACGAAATGTCTCAAAATGGCTGAGCCACGAATATTTTGCCCCCCAAAAATTACCCGCTATACTGAAGCTTAAGAGGTGAAGACCACCAGCCCACTAGAATGCACAAACTATAACATCAAAGCTTCTACTATAGCTCTGCAATAATATGGATTCATCTCACCTGTCTCTGCTGTTGAATGATGGCGTCTCTCCTGACCAGCTCAGTATTGTGTTCCATCTGTACCCCGTGTACCTGTACAGGGGAACGTTGGTGGAAATCTTCTAATTAGAACACAGACGTGAATATTATTGTATCAGTGGACAATTCTGCACTCATGTACATTACTAGAGTACAAGAGTGTGTGCATTTGGTGACTATTATAATACCTGTAAGAGAGCGTCCCTCTCAACTAGAGCAGCCTCTCTCTGGGAAATGAGATCAGTGATCCTTGACTCTTGTTCGCTGAGTTGTCTGTCCTTGTCAGCAATCATACCATCTTTGGTGGTAGCAGTAGCATGGACACTATTCAATATCTGCATGAAGAGAAATTATCTTGCATGATTAGCATAATACGAAATTGCGTGTAAAAAGTGAAGTAAAAATTCTACTGACCTGTTGCTGTCTAGCAAGTTGAGTATCTTTGTCTGCTACTTGCTCATCTTTTTGTACCAGAAGTGCGTTTTTCTGATCCAGTTGATCGTCTTTCTGTACAAGTTGCTCATCTTTCCTCTCCAGTATCCTGTCCTTCTCGACCACCTCTCTCTGAGAACAGAGTACAGCATGCAGTGTCAGACCCTTGCACCCACTAGCTCACTGGACTGGACTCACCTGTAGAACCTCTATCCTCTTCTCCTTTGCCCTGAGGGTCCTGGCAGTCTTCACTCGTGCAATGTCCAGCTGGAACAGTCCTCCGTCCATCTCCCTCCCCACCTCCTCCAGAGACGAGAGGAGGTCAGCGGTGGTCGGTCTTCTCTCTGGGGTGTTGGTCAAACACTCCCTCACCAGACCAAACAGAGGGTGCTCACGTCCACCCGCCAGACTCCTCTCAAGAAGAGCCGTGTAGGGACCTCGACGCTCAAACTCTGAGCGAGCCAGGAGGTGGTCTGGGTTGTTGGGGTCGCTGTACGTGGGGACAAGGAGATCTCCTGGAAACACCTGGAGTGGAAGAGCATGTCAATACTGAGTGTCATGATTGCATTTACGTATGTATGAAGTGTACATGTGTCACAATCATTCCATTAGTACACAATCAGAGGAGGTAACGACAGGCGCGGTGCAGCTCAAGTAATTAGCCTTTGATTACTCTCAGCAAAAACATACGGCGTGGGCGGATAATTATTGCTCAATCAAAGGCTAATTGCCTGAGCTGCACCGCGCCTATCGTTATCTCCTCTGGTACACAATGCATTTGCTGCAGGTAAAAGGTCAACCATTTTAGAGGAATCTACATATATACCACAGTACTGATTAAGTGTATAAATATGTCATTAGGAGTGAAGGTCATCAATAATTATAGGAATTTACCAACGAATAACATACTTGTGTGAGTGCAAATAATTGCAGCACTCCGAAAGAGAAGACGTCCAGACTGGGTCCGTACACACTGTGGCCTCTGTCAGAGAGGGCCTCGGGTGGCATGTACACCAGTGTCCCAGGAAACCTCGTCAGAGTCCTGGCCAGTCGACCAGGCTCCAGATTCACGATACGAGAGTTACCAAAGTCAGTGATCTTGGCTCTCAGAGATGCTGTCAGCAGGACGTTCCTGGCAGTGAGGTCACGATGGACCACGGACTCACGATGCAGGTGGAGCAGCCCTCGAGCCACACAGACCAGAATGTACTGGGAGACAGAGAGGGGGATGTTGGGGGTGGACTCTAGGAGATCGTCCAGACTTGAGTCCAGCCTCTCCATGACCAGGAGGGGCAGTCGAGAGCCAGTCACGAAACACAGCCCAATGAACTGGGTGATGTTGGGGTGACGGATGCGAGCCATGAGTCGACACTCTCGGTGGTAGTTCCCAGCTATGTTGGCCACTCCACCACGCTCGTCCGTCTCCAGGAGAACCTCGTGGATCTTCTTGGCTGCATACACCTCACCATTGATCATCACCTGTGCATGGAGGCAGTCACACTTGAATAGCTAGCAGATACACTAGAGACAGTGCACAGAAACAGAGCATGCAGTGACTGACCTCTTGAACAGAGCCATAAGAGCCAGTTCCTAGAACTCTCTCATCTCCAAAGTGCTCCACATTCTCCAGCACAAACTCCCTCAAGTTGGCGTCATCTTGAAGAGAAAACATTGCAGCCATTTTGTACAGCTACAAGATACGCCCCCTTTTGTATGAATCGCTTGTTGCAAAAATATTGCTGAATCAGCAAACAACGTGCTTTTGAGAACTAGAGTCAAGACCAGAGTTAATTCCAGAACAGTCAAGAAAGTGTAGTCTGTCTCTTTTGAAGCATGGAGAAAGTGGTCAAACTATTACCTGTATTTGGAGGAAGCTTTGTCTAGTCCTATAGTGGACCACAGTGACATAGCCAGGACCATGGAGAGAGACCATTGCTGAGGAGATCGAGTTCTTGGCCAATCAGGATATATGTACTGCCAACATGTACACTGTATGTATGGGGCTGTATGGGGCGCTTTGATTTGTTTGGATGGTCCGGAATAGTAGAAATGTGTTTGAAATTGTTATGATGTTAAAGAGCGCGTGAGTGCATGTATTACAAGCACTGTCATGGCCTCTAATGACACGAGTATTTGACCTTTGCCAGTGCTTGTGTTATGGTGAAGTTGCTTGAAACTATTATAGCCATTGCCTTTGCTACATGTATACTTTTGAAGATGTGTTTGTGTTTGTAGAGTTATAATAATATTATTGCTTTAGCCAGAATTCACGTACACTATTACTGTTCATGTATTTCCCTCCCTACCAGACCTGAGGATTTGTACCAACCAGGTGAGGTGGACTTTGACCCCAACGAGGAAGGCTTACTAGCGGACCTCCACCTAGCAACCAGCGGTAGCAACACACCCGGAGTGGATCAGATCATTATAGACAATAAGAAACTTATGCTGGAAAAGTGAGTGATAGCATGTCAGACAACTATATACATTGTAGGTCTCTTTCTGAGAGCTTTGTTGACTTGTATACACGTAGACGTGTGTTATTAAGCGGAGGTGCCTATATTCCCACAGGAACGATGAACGCTTATAATTGAAGAGTGCCTAATAAGAAAGCTTTTAGTGTCCGTCATTTAGAAAACAAGTGAAATGCAGAACTTGTGCTCAATGGCTCTTTTGCAGCTACTGAGCTTACCTTCACTTTTGACAGCATTGTTAGAGGACACAACATAAATCAGTTTGGAGACCTAGCTGCTGTAGGATAGATACTACTGCTAGAGCTGATTGCTAAACACAGAGTAACAAGAGACAGGAGCTGGACCTAAGCTCATCAGTGAGTGGTACTTATCAACCAATAGCACCTAATAACACACTCCTTCTGTTACTTCCTAAACTCTAGATGGTTCTGTAGACATTGCATTGGCTTGTATTGTAGCAGTGGATGTTCCAGAATGTTGGAAGTGATGGTTATCTTCAATCCTCTCAATCTCAATTCAACACACACATATGCCTCTGTTTGCGTGTGTGTAGTAACTAGGCCTAAGAGGTGGTTATTTTGGTCTAGAGGTGGTTAGTACCAAACACCACCGACCAGTGTGTGGGCGTGTTATAGCAATCCTATAGTCAGACACAGTGGTGTTGGTACATGTACTCACTGTCTATATCCTCCATCTTCAGGAGTGAATTGTCTCTGGAACTGTACCATCTCCTGGCTCAAGTGAGGGAACTTGAATTGTGAGTGACTTTATCTATTTGGTAGAGGGGTGGGGGGGAAGGGGGATATCCCCTCCTCTAGCTCCAATTCCTACCCTCCTAAAATTTGCTCTAGCTACTAGTTGTATTGATTGAGTGTCTATACGTACTACCGTATAGCTAGAAATTTCTGCGGCCTGGGAATAGCTGTAAAAATACCTTCAGTCTGCGGATAATATTTCTGCGAATTAAATTTTCAACTGTTAAATTAGGCGTGGTTAATAAGCATTTGAGGACTGCATGCGTTTGCTCATTCATTTGCAGAATTCGCAGAAGTTTTTGGCCGCAGAAATTTCTAGCTATATGGTAACAGGGTATTGAAATAACAGTTTTTTAGCAAAATGTCTGGTTACTTTTCAGAAGCATGCTTTATTTCCCCCAAATCCTGTGTACATTGCATTGGCCTGTATTTATAGCAGTAGATTTGCCAGAATTTTGGAAGTGATGGCAATCCTCAATTAATACCATACAAATATTTTATATCCCGTTGCTATGCTGTTGCTATGTGCAATATGCAGCATAATGCACTGAATCTCATATTCTATACACTGGCCACAAAGCCTTGAGGGATTTAATGATATGCATGGCATTTTTACAAAAAATTAAATGCCGCGTAGCACAGGCTTACAGTATAAATAATCATATCTAGGTTTGTCCATTTTTTTCTGTCTGCTTGAACATAGTCCTAGGACACGGTCACTGGTTAGAGGCATCGTCACAGTTGGGGAGTGGCTTTTTTGCAGCAGAGTTTGAAGTGGGGCTGCTTGAGTTGCTCTGCAGCTTTGCCTTTGGGGTTAGGGCTGTTTTGCAGCGTTGTGGGGGGTGGGGTTGCTTTACTCTTGTCTAGCATCGAGCGAGGAGCCCAACGTTTTGTGAGTCAAGCCTCGTCATGCCAATGATCGACAGCAACCTTGAATGGTCAGATGGTATCTTTGAGTGGAGATGCAAGTAGCTGGGACTAGTAATTTGTGTAGAAGCTGTGGTGTATTTTGTGTTGCTAGGGATATAAACTAAACACATGCACTCGGGATGCTAGTGTATATTGCACTCAGCCCTCGTGCTTCAGTACAATATACACCATACAATCCCTCGTGCCCGTGTTATACATACAATACACAAATTTGCCTCTGTTTACGTGTATGTAGTACTGATGGTTATTTTGGTCTAGAGCCAACCACCGACCAGTGTGTGGGCGTGTTATAGCAATCCTATAGTCAGTCACAGTGGTGTTGGTACATGTTGTATCTCACTGTCTATAATTTTTCTCCAGCTTTCAGGAGTGAATTGTCTCTGGAAATGGACCATCTCCTGGCTCAAGTTAGGGAACTTGAATTGTGAGTGGCTTTTATCTATTGTGATCTGTCTTTAGGGGAATGGCTGCTCCTGTGGGATAGGTGTACTTCAAACATTGGGCAGAAGCACCATTAAGAGGTTTTGGTTATATGTATTCCTTCCATTTCTCTAATTCATGGTCATAAATATTATTGGGCATTAAAGTCTGATTTTGGCCCCGGAAGTTATGTGGTCGATTATGGCTTCATTTATGCTTTATGTGGTGGACAAGTATGCCGGGATTTCTACATGGAAAATGCTAACTTTTAACTAGTTGGAGCTTACCAGCTCTACAGCATATAGTAGAAGTGCTTTTAAGAAGGAATCCATATGAAACTTTGAATTTCAGTGAAGTATGACAAAATTAATAGAAGGTCAAACTCAACACAAATAGACGTAGTTACCCTCCTCTCTCTGCACACACATGCCCCCTCACTCCTCCTGCACACACACACACACACACACACACACACACACACGCACACACACACACTCCCCTGCCACACAGAGACAAGGCAACTGTCGAGTCCTCAGCTTCCGCTCTGCAAGCATAAAAGTCCCCAACCAAGGACCTGAACTTGTTTTGAGACTGTCGCACATTTTGTCTGTTTTTGTGGTCTATATTCTCATAATGTAATATTTGTACGAACTCGTGCCATTGATTATTTTGTACAATTTGATTAACTACACAATCCTAACAAACAATGAAATTCTGTTGCAACATATCACGATTGTCAATTGTTATTCATATACGTATGTATACCGTATTTACTTGATTAAACGCCCATCTCGTTTAAACACCCCATTGTAGGAATTATATTTTGTCGATGTAGTTATATGTTCATGCCATAATTCTTGACTATTTTGGGTATAATTATATATACCACGAATTATATATATATATAATTTATATACCGGTATTTTGGCAATGTTATCATAATAATTTAAGGCGGAACTATAATATAATCTAACCAATTAACTTATTGACAAAAAGTTCACAGTTTCAATGTAATCAGTGTTTGCGTGTCCTCCGGCTACAATGACCTCTCCACTAGGAAGTACTGAGCATGTGCAGTTGTATCGTGCAGTAGGCAGGTCTCCCACTTTCACCCACCTCCTGGTGTCAGGATGGTAGAGGTGGATCGATGAACTTGGGCTGCCTCGGCCGTCCCGTCCACCAACAGCTAATCGTGATCTCCCAATACTGAGAGGAGCTGAGAACTTGAGTGGTACTTCTTGTAAGGTCTGCCAGAGAGTGGATGTGTCCAAGTTGGAAAGGGTCTTTGCAATCAGTTCATTGAGGTCGACGTGGTGCACTGTCTTGGTTGCCCTTTCAGTGTAATCGCTCCCTCCCATTAGGTAGAGGGTGTTTCCTATGAGAGTTGATTTCAGTGTTGATCGTGGGTGAGGTAGTGACTGAGCTATGTACCATCTTCTTGATGCCACATCCAACACCTCCACAGAGGAGATACGCTTGTCTTTATCATCACGCCCACCAGCTACAATGATGTGGTTGTTGAAGGAGACAGCTGTTGAGGAAGAACGAGCAATGTTCATTGGTGGGTACGGATAAGCCCATTCCCCTGACTCAAAGATAGAAAGTTGATTGCAGGATTTTGGATCACGTCCTCCCACCAGCACTAGTCGATTAGCGAGTGATGTCATAGCGAACCAATAGGAAGTGTACTCTGGTAGTTTGGTCCATTGATCTTGCTCGAGCTTCATCACTGTACACATATCATGATCATTGACTGCAAGCCCTCCACCAACATACACCGTGTCACCGATAACAACACTCTGTATCGAGCCACTCATCTTGATTGGCATGTCTTTTCCTCTTCTCCATTTCAGAGTGAGCAACTCTCTGGAAGGGGGACCCTGAATAATGAATGAGCGTAATTATAGGATAGTGTCTTAAGAATATAACCATAGACAGTAGAGGGAAGGGATTGGAAACACAGGGATTTCACGCGGCCCATGCGTGTCGCACCGGAAATAGACAGGAAGTTAATTTAATTGGGGCCAAAAGAGAGTGAACAGCTAGTTATAGCTTCTCTGGCCGGATAGTAGCTACATACATAGCTAACATAGCTACATACATAGATCTTAACTAGTTTCTTTGTTTGTTTGTTGTTCTTACATCAGAATGAGACTTTTCTCTGAGTGTTGCATTGAAAAATTACATGTCCTCAACAAACCTTCAAAGAACATTGAAGGCATGCACCCACAAGAGTCTATGTATTATTTAGAACACACCTAGCCAAGATTAAGTGTTTTAATCTGCGTGCCGAGGATGGCCTCGAGGTTAACGTGGTGCTCGAGGCGCAGCCGAGAGCATTACGTAACCGAGAGGCCATCCGAGTGCACCAGATTAAAACACGTGACTTGGCTAGGTGTGTTCTAAAGGATTTAGTGCTGTCACGTGAGCTCTAGCCTCGTGGCAGCTATGTCACGTGAGCTCTAGCCTCGTGGCAGCTAAATCTAGCTACATTTTAAATCAGTTGCTGGTGGCTAGCTAGCTAGCTAGACGTAATAGCAAGTTTTAGTAGGTTTGTAGATCCAGTAACTGATGCAATGGAGAAGGAGATACTATCTAAAGCTATCTGGACTGACTGGGCATGTTCTCGACTTATTTCTCCTGCTGACCAACAGTCCCGATCCCACTATACTACTGGATATGCCTCCAGCTGATCTGGCTTACTGGATGGGAAACTTTGTGCGCAAACTATATGGCAATGAGTATCTGGTTTGCTCTTTTGGAAAGCTATGATATTCGAAGCACCTTTGATGAAACGATTATATGGATCTGGCTTAATTAGGTACAGGTATGTACATCTTCGAAGCAAGCTGGGCCTATTTCTTCAGACGAAAAAACGATGCTATGATCAAGTCAGCAATTTGGTACACATGAAACAAGTCGAAACAATAACATTCAACTTTCTAATACTTTTCAGCTTTGCTTGTGTACGTATTCAATCTGCTTGTGCTTGTATTATTATTATAATTATGATGACATTCAGATTCAATCTGCTTGTATTATGGTTGTTTGATAAAAAGTGTGCATTAACAAACCAACTTAAAGCACACTTAACCAACTTAGAGCACACTTAAGTGTGGATTAAGTTATTTAATCCATGGTCACCTGACTGCTTTCAGATAAGCTGATTGGCTGGAGATCATGTGATCAGCACTAAATGTATATAGTACTAGGCACAGTTCATATAGATGCATACTTATTTTTAACATTATGATTCACACAATCACAAAGGATGCATGGAGAAATGATTATGTTTACAAACACAAAACATAAGTCTGACGTTTAGGTATAGTGGTGTACGTATCCGTCATCAGGTCACTACACAGCTTTTGCAAAAGAATTGACCAATCGTAATGAATAAGTGGGGTTATCATGTGTCCCTTCCCCCTGTCATTGGCATGCCAAACTTTTCCAAAGGGTCTAATTGGCAGATCCTTAGAACTAATGTTCTGAGTACCCAATTTACGGGTAAGTTTGAATTAGCATATTTCAAAAACTATACAGGTTAGCTATAAGGCACATCGGGATCATTAGGCAATATGTAAATATGTAGACCTAAACAATAGTGATGTACAATCTATTGTTAACCAGCAACTCCCCCGCAAACAAATGTACTTTTGAATTCTTTTTTTCACACTTCTATGTTAATATCCAACAATAAACAGCACAATGCTCAACTTGGCTATGCCTAAGGCATATTTCAATGCTCCCTCTACACTGTGATCACTCTCAAGCAATCATGACTACTTCCTAGCTCAAGATATCCCCCACAAAGTTTCATACCTTCAATTTTCCCAGCTAAATACATGTAAAACAGTGCTACATGGACCTCTGATGATCAAATAAATTAGGTACATGATGTAAACCATACATTTACTATATGGATAATGTACATACAGACTAGCTTTGCCAGTGCTTACTGCAGTTTTCTTCACTTTATTCTCTATTGTCTTTGCATCTGGCTCGCAATCAATCGCAATCAACACTTGCGGAATGCAACACGCATAGTGGAATTCTCCAAGGCAATACATTGGTCACCTGTGATGTTTCCACTCTACTATCTATGATATAACCGATCAAAGCTTACTGGTTCATTTTATCTCACCTGTCTCTGCTGTTGAATGATGGCGTCTCTCCTGACCAGCTCAGCATCTTTGTGCTCAATCTGTTCCCTGTGTGCCTGTGCAGGGGAACGTTGGTAAATCAAAACACAGATTTGAATATTATTATTGTAGCAATGGACAATTCTACACTCATGTACATTACTAGAGTATAAGAGTGTGTGCATTTGGTGACTACTATAATACCTGTAAGAGAGCGTCCCTCTCAACTAGAGCAGCCTCTCTCTGGGAAATGAGATCAATGATCCTTGACTCTTGTTCACTGAGTTGTCTGTCCTTGTTAGCAATCATGCCATCTTTGGTGGCACAGACATTATTCAATATCTGTGTGAAGTGAATAAAGATAATCAACATGTATGGTAGCCTCCTTCACAAGGCCTCAGTGCGGTCTGGAATCGAGGCTACATGTATGGTTAACTTGTATACAGTAAATGTTCTGCTGACCAGTCACCTGTTGCTGTCTAGCAAGCTGAGTATCTACTTGTGCATCTTTCTGGTATCTTTGTTGTTCAAGTTGATTGTCTTTTTCCACTAAAAGTGCATCTTTCTCAGTTAATTGCTCATCTTTCCTCTCCAGTATCCTGTCCTTCTCAACCACCTCTCTCTGAGAACAGAGTACAGCACGCAGTGTCAGACCCTTGCACCCACTAGCTCACTGGACTGGACTCACCTGTAGAGCCTCTATCCTCTTCTCCTTTGCCCTGAGGGTCCTGGCAGTCTTCACTCGTGCAATGTCCAGCTGGAGCAGTCCTCCGTCCATCTCCCTCCCCACCTCCTCCAGAGACGAGAGGAGCTCAACCGTGGTCGGTCTTCTCTCTGGGGTATTGGTCAGACACTCCCTCACCAGACCAAACAGAGGGTGCTCACGTCCACCCGCCAGATTCCTCTCAAGGAGAGCCGTGTAGGGACCTCGACGCTCAAACTCTGAGCGAGCTAGGAGGTGGTCAAGGTCGCTGGAGTTGCTATACGTGGGGGCAAGGAGATCTCCTGGAAACACCTGGAGTGGAAGAGCATGTCAATACTGAGTGTACGTGTATATATATGAAGTGTACATGTGTCACAATTATTATGCCCCGAGGCGTAGCCGCATAAGAGTGTGTGTGTGTGTGTGTATTCCAGCTGTAACTGCTCAACGGTTGCAATATGCGACGAAAACTAACAGACTTCTAGCGATTTTCTAATTCTTTGTAGGACGTGGTAGGATGTATATATGATAGGGTACGATAAGGTAGGATGGCTGAACATGCAATCCAGTATTAACAATCCAGTGTTGAACAAAGAAGGTTGTGGTAGGACGGGGGAGCAGAAGGTAGGATGGATGAACAATCAGTGGGGTGAGTGCTCTCCACATCATCTCATATATTGCTACAGGGTAGGATGTATGATAAGGGTGCGATAAGGTAGGATGGCTGAACAATCCAGTGTAGGACGAAGAAGGATGCATGGGGTAGGATGGATGAACAATTCAGTGTAGGACGTTGTAGGATTTTGATTCGTGGATTAGCAAACTAAAGCTTTCTCGAGTTATGGCTACTTTGACTCACATTGACGGCTGGTGAAGTCTCTTCAGAATCTTTCATAGTATCATCCGTCTGCACAAACTTTCTATTCAACACATGAGTTAGCCTTGCACTAAAGCGCTAGCTTTTTGTTAGCTACAAGAGTCAGAAAAGAGCTGTTAAAGCAACCATTTGTGAATTTGATCCCTTTGCATACACACCCCTTATTTATATATATTTGTGTATTACTGTGGATGCAATGTGGATGCAATGCGCATGCGCGCTCATCCCCACGAGTGAGAGAATCCAGATCCTGGCAGAATCAAATTTACTTCTTTTTCTTGAGGTCCTGGTAAGCCACAAAACACGACAATAAATGCTATGGTTATAGAATAATGTATAATATAATTGTCATATAGGCCTACACTTTGGCTACAGACCATATACATGTGTATTGAAGATTATTCATCAAGCCATCAGATAGGCTTCTGTTTCATTAAGCTCCTAATAATGACTGTGTGGAATTCAATTCAGTAATAACATATTCTATATACCCCACTTGGGGTCTTGCATAGCAACTGGGTGGGATTTAACTACCATAAACTCCCGCATTCCTCATAAACTCCCTTGCCTTGAGGGCGCACTGATTTTATAGTAGATCTATACACAGCTAAAAGAAGCTAGACACATGTTGACAAGGGCAGGACTGCATGGGGCTCGGGAAGGCTGGAATATAGGTGGGGCTCACTGCTTGGACATGGTCAGTACAAAGAGCTATAGAAGCTTGCACTGGCTACAAGCTATACGGAAAAGCTTTTTGTTTTGTTTTTAATAGTTTATGAGACTGTTAGCTATATAGTTGTATCGATCCAAGGTGAGATACAACTATAGTTTTTGAGCAAAAGCAAAACATGGCGAGAGGCATTAGCACAGCGCAGCACTCGTTCCATTAGTACACACTGCATTTGCGTAATACAGGCAAAAGTCAACCACTTACCAACACATACAATACCACAGTACATGTATAGATAAGAATACCCCATTACACAAAGCAAACTGCAATACTGCAGAGGATCTAAACACATACTTGTGTGAGTGCAAACAATTGCAGCACTCCGAAAGAGAAGACGTCCAGACTGGGTACGGACACACTGTGGCCTCTGTCAGAGAGGGCCTCGGGCGGCATGTACACCAGTGTCCCAGGAAACCTCGTCAGAGTCCTGGCCAGTCGACCAGGCTCCAGATTCACGATACGAGAGTTACCAAAGTCTGTGATCTTGGCTCTCAGAGATGCCGTCAGCAGGACATTCTTGGCAGTGAGATCACGATGGACCACGGACTCACGATGCAGGTGGAGCAGCCCTCGAGCCACACAGACCAGAATGTACTGGGAGACAGAAAGGGGGATGTTGGGGGTGGACTCTAGAAGATCGTCCAGACATGAGTCCAGCCTCTCCATGACCAGAAGGGGCAGTCGAGAGCCAGTCACGAAACACAGCCCAATGAACTGGGTGATGTTGGGGTGACGGATGCGAGCCATGAGTCGACACTCTCGGTGGTAGTTCCCAGCTATGTTGGCCACTCCACCACGCTCGTCCGTCTCCAGGAGAACCTCGTGAATCTTCTTGGCTGCATACACCTCACCATTGATCTTCACCTGTGCATGGAGGCAGTCACACTTGAATAGCTAGCAGATACACTAGAGACGACAGTGCACAGAAACAGAGCATGCAGTGACTGACCTCTTGAACAGAGCCATAGGAGCCAGTTCCTAGAACTCTCTCCTCTCCAAAGTGCTCCACATTCTCCAGCACAAACTCCCTCAAGTTAGCGTCATCTCGAAGAGCTGAAAACATTGCAGCCATTCTAATCTTATCTCTGCATTATTTTGTAAAGCTACAAGACACGCCCTCTTTTGTATAAAGAATTCCAATCTCGCAAAAATATTGCTGAATCAGCAAACCACGTGCTTTCAAGTTCAAGAAAGAAGCATGGAGGAAGTTGGCCAAACTATTGCTTGTATTTGGTGGAAGCTTTGTCCAGTCCTATTGTGGACCACAGTGACATAGTCAGGACCATGGAGAGAGACCATTGCTGAGGAGAGCGAGTTCCTGGCCAATCAGGACATGACGAAAGCTGCTCATAAAGATGCAGAGTCTGATGACACACTGGATGATGAGTGAGTGGTAGTGTTGTTATTAGCCTAACAGGTTCTATCCAGTGAGGGGGGAGCTTCTTTATAGGATATACGTACTGCCAACATTTACACTGTATGTATAGGGGGCTTTGATTTGTTTGGATGGTCCGGAATAGTAGAAATGTGTTTGAAATTGTTGTGATGTTGAAGAGTGCGTGAGTAAATGTATTACAAGCACTGTCATGACCTCTAATGACACGAGTATTTGACCTTTGCCAGTGCTTGTGTTATGGTGGAGTTGCTTGAAACTATTATAGCCATTGCCTTTGCTACATGTATAGTTTTGAAGATGTGTTTGTGTTTGTAGAGTTATAATAATATTATTGCTTTAGCCAGAATTCAGGTACACTATTACTGTTCATGTATTTCCCTCCCTACCAGACCTGAGGATTTGTACCAACCTGGTGAGGAGGACTTTGACCCCAATGAGGATAACTTACTAGCGGAGCTCCACCTAGCAACCAGCGGTAGCAACACACCCGGAGTTTGTACTAACCTGGTGAGGTGGACATTTGTGTCATACTTTGTAGAGTCCCTTAAAGTCATTCAAGGTCAGCTATAATAGTGTGTCCTATTCAACACATGATGTGTGTTTCCCTGTAATGTATTTAAAGGTGTGCAATGTACAATCATGTACGATCCCCCTCCCCCCCCCCCCCCACACACACACACACACACCTTTAGGCCTACTATGCTGCAGCTCTTATATAATTATTCATTTTATGTCCACAAAGGATTCTAGTTTAATTAGTACACACCCACACCCGACACATCCAAACCCACCCACCCACACACACACACACACACACACACACACACACACACACCTTCCACCCCTCACAGAACGAGCTCCGGGAGAGTACACAGGTGGTGACAGAAGAGGAGAGAGAACATGTGATGAGTGGCAACTTTGATCAGCTGTTGGCAGAACAAGAGAGAATGGACAGAGAGAGAGATAATGAGGTGCAGTGGAGACTGTTTATATTGAGTATACATGCATGTACGCACGTTATTGAAGAAGCTTTAACTTGCACGTTGGCCTCTAGCTAGCTGCATGCGTCCTTTTTCTGAGGTACGTATTTACAGCTGCAGTGATCCTGCACCAGGAACGATGGAAATGTTACTTGCTACTTAGCCAGCTTCCAATTTATTGGTAACCAGCCGAGGGTTAGCACTCCAGTTCTCTAGTTGTAAACTGTCTATAGTGGTCACCCTGTGGGCAGACCAACAGTGGCTGACCTGCATGCTAACACAGGTCCAAACACATGCTATAGAGACTATGGAGTCCATTAACCTGGCTGTATTATAGAGGGTGGCCTGCTATAGGGTGACTACAATAGACATGCTCCACGGTATATACTTTGACATGTACCAGTAGCACAAGTTGCACGATGTACTGTTACAACATAACATTGGAATTTCAATGACGTCTCTTTCGTACAGCTAAGGAGAAGAGAAGAAGCACTGAGTGGAAGAAGAGGTAAAGCTGGAAAATTTATTTGTCATCATACAGCGTGAGCTATAGCACACAATGTGTGTTTCCCTGTAATGTATTTGAAGGTGTGCAATGTACAATCATATACGACCCCCCCCCCCCCACACACACACACACACACACACACTTTTAGGCCTACTATGCTGCTAAGAGAGGGGCCTCACGTAAACTGACCACTCAGACGCTAACAGACCTCAACAGTATGGAAAAGGGTCTGTCATCAGAGACTAAAAACTCCCCTGACACCCAGCCCTTACATGCAGCCCACCTCCAGTCTGGTGAGCAGCCTATAAGCAGTGAGGGACAGTCTGAAGACATGGGTCCATGGACAGGGGCTACTGAGGAACCTTCATCAAGAACAAGGTACGTGTGTATAATGTGTAGTTATGCAGTGCAATGAGTCCACTGTGTACTATTGAATGTACAGTACAGAGAATGGGAACCTAGCATGCTTACTAGTCTGTATGTACATGCACTTGTATACAAGGTATGCTTCAATGTATGTTGATTAAACGCCTGGGCGTTTATTTCATATCGAAGTCTTTAAAGGGGGCGTTTAAACGAGATGGGTGCTTATTCGAAATGGGTGTTTATTGTTATGTCTACTCCGAACTCTTGCACAGCTCTCAGCTTAAATCTTAAGTCATAAGTGGTGATTCTACCTTTGTGTTGGTATCTCTCTCTTCTCTACCATCATAAAAAGATCTATTACTCTATACTGCCATGCTTGCAACTGGTTCCACGTGCTAATTCAGCTCCACCCACATCGCTACGCGTATACATGGGCGATTATTTAAGATGGGCGTTTATTGACAAAGACAGAGCTTTTACCATGCCTGATGGGCATTTAAATGAGATGGCGTTTAATCAAGGGCGGCTTTTAATCAAGTAAATACAGTATGCAGTTTAGGTGCTTATTAACATAATTATTGTACCAGTACATGTATGGCGTCCCTTATTTTATCGTTGAGACATTTTTCTTAGTCATGCATGCAGCTAAAGTTACATGAATCTTCCCAGAGGAGGTACATACGACAACATCATGTGCGTGACAACGGAATTTTCAACCAACAGCAGCAAAAAGTTGAATGGGTATGGTCTGCGTGATAACAGCCCCTGCATGCTGTTGACATTCCACTGCACGTGAATTGATGTTGTTGTACCTCCTCTGGAATCTTCCATTCAGTATGACTATGACCATGTGACTCTTTAACCCCTCAGTTCCCGAGCCCCACCCCTCACTGTCTGACTCGGAAGAGGAGATAGACTTTGGATTCTGGGAGAAGGTGTCCACCCTACCCTCGGACAAGACCCCAACCATGCAAGGACCTGAACTTGTTATGAGACTGTCACATAATTAGTATAATTATTGTCGGTTTCTTGTCTATTCGGGAAATTTAATTATGTACCAACTAATGCCATTGATTGTTTTTGCATAATCTTTAATAGCTGCCAATCGAAATTCAGTTGCAACTTTAATTATTATGCTAGAAAAGTATCATTAATTTATAATTATAACACGAAGGACATGAAAAAAACTAAGAACTTATAGAGAAGAAATCCACAGTTTGGATTTTAATCTTATTTACTATCTGTCCTCCGGCTACAATAACCTCTCCACTAGGAAGTACTGAGCATGTGCAGCAGTATCGTACAGTAGGCAGGTCTCCTACTTTCAACCACCTCCTGGTGTCAGGCTGGTAGAGGTGGATCGATGAACTTGGGTTGACTCTGTCATTCGCTCCACCAACGGCTAATAGTGACCTCCCAATACTGAGAGGAGCTGACAACTCGAGCGGCACTTCCTCTAAGGTCTGCCAGAGAGTGGGTGTGTCCGAGTTGGAAAGGGCTTTGGCAATGAGTTCATTGAAGTCAACGTGGTGCACTGTCTTGGTTGGCCCAGTGTGATCGTACCCTCCCATTAGGTAGAGGGTGTTTCCTATGAGAGTTGATTTCAGTTCTGATCGTGAGTTAGGTAGTGACTGAGCAATGTACCATCTTCTTGATGCCACGTCTAACACCTCCACAGAGGAGGAGATACGACCATCACCATCACGCCCACCAGCTACAATTATGTGGTTGTTGAAGGAGACAGCTGTTGAGGATTGACGAGCAATGTTCATTGGTGGGTACGGGTGAGTCCATTCCCCTGACTCGAGCACTGAAAGTTGATTGCTGGGTGTGTTGTTTCTTGGATCACGTCCTCCCACTAGCACTAGTCGATTAGCGAGTGATGTCATACCAAACCACTTGGCAGTGTACTTTGGTAGTTTCGTCCATTGATCTTGCTCGAGCTTCATCACTGTACGATCATTGTCTGCACTGCCTCCACCAACATACACCGTGTCACCGATAACAGCACTCTGTACTGTGTAGCCCATCTTGATTGGCATGTCTTTTCCTCTTCTCCATTTCAGAGTGAGTGGAGGTCTCAACTCTCTGGGAGGGGGATCCTGAATAATGAATGCAGGTGTAATTAGGATAGTGTCTACTAACAAGCGAGTGTTACTTGTAGCAATAATTGTATGCACACTAAATCACTTTTTCTAATTATCATATGAAGGGTAATGTCGGGGGGGCAAAATATTCGTGGTTTTCTAGTTGAAGGTCTGACCACGAATATTTTACCCACGAATGAAACGACCTTGCCTACCCTTCCCAGCAGTACAAGCAGCAACCACGAAATGTCTCAAAATATTACCCACGAAATGTCTCAAAATGGCTGAACCGCGAATATTTTTCCCCCTAAAAATTACTCGCTATACTGAAGCTTAAGAGGTGAAGACCACCAGCCCACTAGAATGTACAAACTATAACATCAAAGCTTCTACTATAGCTCTGCAATAATATGGATTCATCTCACCTGTCTCTGCTGTTGAATGATGGCGTCTCTCCTGACCAGCTCAGTATTGTGCTCCATCTGTACCCCGTGTACCTGTACAGGGGAACGTTGGTGGAAATCTTCTAATTAGAACACAGACATGAATATTATTATTGTATCAGTGGACAATTCTACACTCTTGTACTGTACTAGAGTATAAGAGTGTGTGCATTTGGTGACTACTATATAATACCTGTGAGAGAGCGTCCCTCTCAACTAGAGCAGCCTCTCTCTGAGAAATGAGATCAGTGATCCTTGACTCTTGTTCACTGAGTTGTCTGTCCTTGTCAGCAATCATACCATCTTTGGTGGCAGCATCAGCATGGACACTATTCAATATCTGTATGAAGAGAAATTATTAACTTGCATGGTTAACCCTTTCCCAGCTTTAATTAAAACAAGAAAATACAGAATAAATACATATTTTTCTTTAAAAATTCGTATCTCATGAACCATACATTGAAATCACTCGTAACTATTTCCTATACAGGTAGCCCAGACCCCGGAGGCATCTTGACACCATCATCGTTACCTAGCAACAGACCACCCCCAACTAATTAGCAATTGTTTACAAACATTCACAAGTATGTACACAAACAATAATTATTGTATGAAGGCACTAAATAAGTGTTCTCAATGTTTTCACGGCAACATGGTTCAATCAGAATCTGCAGAAACTTGTCTATGAGGTCGTATTGGCAGACGCTCTTTTCCCGGGAAATGTTTTCTTCACCTACAGGTTTACAAGTTCAATGTTGGCTCATGATGTCCACTGCTGCCTAAACAAAGTAATATTGAAGCTAGGAAGACTACAGATGCTACTCTATAGTTACTTACCAGGTCCAGGAACTTGGTCAGTCTCAAGAGCTAAATTCACGAGCTTCTTCCTCTGGCTCTTCAGGCTTTTTATTTCTAGCTTGAACTCTGAGGAGTAGCTTCCTATCTGCATGGCTATGATCACAGTCATCACTCCCCTCTGACTCAACAAGGTCATAAGCATCTATATCCTCACTGTCTAGCTGCACTAGAGCCTCACTAAGATTATCCTACCAAGATCTTGTAGCAATTATCAATTGGTCACTTTTCTTTTGACAATACTGTATGAAGTGTACCTCAAGGCAGCACAATGAAAATACCATGTGAAAGAGCAGCTCAATGCACATGTGCTGGTACTTACAGTGTGTGCATAGCTCCAACACAGCTCGCACAATCATTTTTTGAAAATTAGCAGTAGCCATGCCGACTATAGTCGGTTAAAGCGGGGAAAGGGTTAACATAATACGAAATTGCGTGTAAAAAGTGAAGTAAAAATTCTACTGACCTGTTGCTGTCTAGCAAGTTGAGTATCTTTGTCCGCTACTTGCTCATCTTTTTGTACCAAAAGTGCGTTTTTCTGATCCAGTTGATCGTCTTTCTGTACAAGTTGCTCATCTTTCCTCTCCAGTATCCTGTCCTTCTCGACCACCTCTCTCTGAGAACAGAGTACAGCATGCAGTGTCAGACCCTTGCACCCACTAGCTCACTAGCTCACTGGACTGGACTCACCAGTAGAGCCTCTATCCTCTTGTAAACATTATAATTGTAGAATGGACTATTATTTACAGTACTACAGAACAAATTTACGCTAAACAGTGGCGGATCCAGGGGGAGATCCCAGGGTGCCACGGATCCCCCCTTTAGTCAAGGTACCGTATAGCGGGTAATTTTCGTGGCTTTTGTGGTTGAAGGTCTAACCACGAATACTCACGAATGAAACGACCTTGTCTATCTTTACCTGCAGTGCAAGCAGCAACCACGAAAATATTGTCCACGAAGTGACTATATAAATATTGCTCAACCACAAATATTTTGCCCCCCGAAAATTACTCGTTATATATGGTATTATGGCTTTACTACAGCTATTATCAGTTTTTTATTGTAATTTAGCTAGCTCTAATTTATGGGACTTAGCGCTCGTTAGTTTAAAACCTGAATTACGTACGAAACTTAACATGCTTAACAATGAAACAGCACCCTATACTGTTGTTTGTGGCTGTAATTAGGAATCTCATTCTGTATCACACAGTACCGTAGAAACTGGATTATTAGCGCATGCGCTTTTGGGGTCAATAGCAGAGCTCTATACACTTATATTCAAGAATGCACCTATAATGCAGTCATTTCGAGCCCCACCCAGCAACCGGATGTCTCTGTGATGAGAGCTGACTCGCAAGCTGGCTAAGAAGTGAGCATGCAAGCAAGGCAAGCTAACTGGATCTATATCATACTATTATGTTAAAATTCATTTTACAATTCATTTAAATTCATAATATTATATCATATTGACCAGGAACTTGGAATAAAAGGACCTCATCCATGCCTCACATTTTCTCAGCATGATCAGACAATTAAGGGAACAGCATGCCCAGAGAGTCCTTCCAGATGGATATCACAAGCTATATAGCTATCATGCACAGTACAAGCTAACTAGCTCAGCTAGCTAGCCCGGATAAACAAGAATCAATTCTAAAATTTCACTAATAACCTTCGTATAATTGGAAAAGCACTTCAATTCGAGTATAAAAAGCCTGCAGTTGAGCATCCGCTTAAAATAAAGATACGTTTATAGTCGAGTAAGCGCTAATAATCCAGTTTCTACGGTACATGTACGTACCTTTTTGACTGGTTGAGTGTCCTTCGTCTCCCTCTTTGCTGCCTCCATTGGGTCCGAGTCTCTTTTCAGTGAAGCATCTAAAAGTAAGAATTAAATGAAAAATCGACACATTTTTCGGAAGTGTAAAACACATAATTATCATGCACTACGTATCTAATAGACTCACGGATGTCCCTGGCAGATGGTCTCCTCTTCATGTCTTCTTGCAAACAACTGTCGATAAGCTTCCTCAACCTGTGTGTGCGAGGGATCTGGGCAACATGGAATGATCGATCCTTGGCTGATTTGATCGTCTCCAACTTGCAAACAATCTGTGTCAAAATAACCCCAAAGGAAAACACATCCAGGCTACTATCGTAATTCTCTTCTTCCAATCGAGAGGCCTCGGGAGGTAGATACCCTCTACGGTGGCTAATGGCTGTTAGGGTGGAGCTAAGCTTGGAGGGGTCGTAAAGCCGTGACATGCCAAAGTCGGAAATCTTTGCGACAGGCACTGGCAGTGTAAGCTTCAGTAGGACGTTATCGCCACAGAGGTCACGGTGGATAATCTGCTTGCTGTGAATGTAGGCCAGACCACAAGCCATGTCTTTGGATAGGCTAATTTCACATTCGCTAGTGAGGGACACTTCATCAAGGCTGGAGAAATAGGATCTCAGATTGCAATCCATCAGCTCAACAACGAGGATTGTACCACCTGATTTGGGGTGCTTAGCAGTCGACAAAAACTTCACAACGTTTGGGTGCTTGAACGACTTGAGAAAATCACTCTCACAATCAATTGCATTGCTAGCATCTTCATTTTTGTCAACTGGAATACTTGTCTGCATCTCCATAGCATCGTGAAGCAGCACTTTGACTGCACAAGGATCGCCCCTGTACCTGCCTTTGAAAACTGCTCCAAATGCACCTTTACCGAGTGGCCCGTCTAAGAAAACGGTCAAATCTTTATTGATCTTTTGACGATTATGGTCAACTGTACAAAAAAATGTGTGTGGGTGGGATGAGTGGGTAGTAAGGAATGACTACCGTATAGCGGGTATATTTCGAGGGTATAAATTTTCGCGGATGGACCATTACAAAGAATTTCGCGGATTTTATTTTCGTGGTCTGGTTCCAGCCTTTTGGCGCATGCGCACATCAACATGCAGCTGTACCTCCACACCGTTAGCCTCAAATCCAGGCCTAGCCTGTGTGAGGCACCTCTTATTGTCATAGGTGTGGTCAATAATACTGAACACGCCTACTATTCATAAATTTTTGCGGTACAGGCTCAATCCGCGAAAACCGCGAACATTTTTATACGCTCGAAATATACCCGCTATACGGTATGTAAACTATTTTTAGACATAATTATGCACCTATCAATAATATGTCTCCTCCCCCACCACCTGGGGAGCACATTAGGGAAATGTAGTGGAATGGTCAATATTTTGACACTACCCTTCTTTGCTTGCAAGACTAATCGCCCTAGGTGGGGCATATCATTTATATAGCTAGGTGAATTAATTGGTACTCACCCTCCGACTTCACATCAGTAGGATTGCTAGACTGTAGATGATCTCTCTCGATAGTCCTGGCTATGTGAATGTGGCCCACAGTAGGACTGGACAATGCTTTGACCATAGATTGCCAGCTTCTCTCTCCTTCATTCAGCCATTCCAACAGCCCCTCACGATAGCAGTCATCAGGATCATTGTTCCATTCTTTGCTGATACTTCTGATTGTAGCTGCAGAGACTTCGAGCATTAACAAGATGTTTCGCCACTTGATTCGAGCTTCAAACGTAGCGAGGTACACTTTGTTTAGATCTGCTATTGTGAGATAGTCAGACATCTTCTCTGTAGAGTGTGGAATAGATATAAAGAATGCTTTATAGGAGGGAGTACATAGGTGTGCACAGCTCTAAAGTAAATCATGTACAGTACGTATACAGTACACATGCAGTGCTGTCTGCACTCACTGAAATATGTCGAGGCTACAGTATCTTCCCTTTGATTTCACCAGCTAGTAGGGCCAGGGAACAGCAGACAAACCAAACAACACTCATGAACTACAAGACACGCCCTCTTTCCTTGCACATTGGTATACTGCGCATGCGCCGGAGATTACAAGACAACAAACATGACACAACTTAGATGATTGTGGGAAGATAATAATATACAACTGTCACCATGCATTCATGCACTCCTATGCAACACACAACACTTGATTATTTCAAGCTAATTTTTATAGTTTCTTTTTAATGTAACATCGGAAAACATCAGACAAGAGTAGCTGAGAGCATCTTGTGCAGGCAGGGGTGGTAGACAATACCAAAGCACCTGTACATGCATGGGGAGTGACGGTTAATATTATAGTGTACTAGCGTAGTGTGGAATACGGACATAGTATATATAAAATTGTGAATTGGCTATTTTGTGAATTTGTGGATTAGTCACAGAGAGCGGAATGTTTTACTAATATTGACACCTGTGTATAATTGTGATGGCTTGTTCCAAGTTCATGTATAGCTACCTACATACACGTACGGTAATAAGGTAATGGGGTAACGGGTGAACCCTGACCTCTCTGAAGTTTTTTCACCATTACATGAAGCTATTGTGAATATTTTTTAAACAATATAGAAGGTCCTTCAATGAACTTTAATTTTTAAATGTGCAAACTGATCATTTTGACCCAACCAAAAACTACAGACATGCTTCAAATAAGATGATTCTCTAACAAACTTTGAACGTACGTACTCTACCTACGTAACATAATATAGCAGTTCTTAGGAATCTTCCTACACTGCAAACCCCACCCACCTGCTCCAGTGCTTGTTGTACACCAGCTGGTCTCCTCCGAGGGATGGGCTGGGCAGGGGAAGGGGCGGAGTCTCGGGGGAGCACCAGTCAACAAGGCATACACAGCTCTTCCATTGTGTGGTGGACTATGAACTCTGGGAGTGACTCTGTGGAGAGTGTGTGGGCGGGGGGATAAGACTGGAGGAATGGAGATATGATTAAACCCCTTGGATTGCCATACTACAAGAATACACACTGTACATTAAGATACTGTACTGCTACTGTAACAATGTGCCTGGGTACAGAGTTCAAATTCAGCCTTTATGATTGAGGAAACATTTGAAACTTTGCAATAAGGAGAGATCGTGCTATTATCATACAAGTACTGGTATACAGGTATTTGCAATCTTATTTTAGCGATGTCATAAGCACTCACGAAGTTTGCAAGTGTTTGAAACTCACAATTAAAACATTGCAGTAGTAATACGGTAGTAGACACAAAGTGTGATGACTTCTTCATTTCAAACACGATAATTATACGAGCACTTTTAGGAGGAGCTACAACAATATTAAGTTAAGTCCTTTAGTTTGGTCATTTTGATACTAAAGCTAAACACACCATAAATCTAAAAGCTACTGAACACATTTTTTACACTGGAAATTGGTCAGTTAAGTTATCGTATGGGTCTTCAAGGTTTCTGCTGACACAGCACATACGTATACATGCATACTGTGCAAGTCTTGATTAAAATCAGATCCACTAGCTAAACAAACACGTACCACATTCCATAGAGCTACATCTTTACCTTAAAGCAGCTCTTGACAGAGTCCACAAATGTTATACATTGTAGTTTAGAGCAGCACACCCCCATTGCCACACCCCCTTGTCCAGTTCCATGTTCTCGTACTGTCCAGTGTCACCTGTTGGAGATCATCACATAAGCCAAGGATCCATCATTTCATGTTGCCCAGATCCCTCACACACGTACACACAGGTTGAGGAAGCGTATCGATAGTTGTTTGCAGAAGATCTGTTAGTGTGTGATAATTATAATATAATTATGCCATCAATGAAACTCACAAGCAATTAATGTGTCTCTACAGTATCAATGTCTAGTCTGTGTATCTACAGTACACAGTGGTGTCTGTACTCATTGATAATATTCCAGCATCTTCATTCTCATCACAGCTAGCTAGGAGGGACGGTCGGGCTCCGCCCAACTAGAGGAGATCCTTTTGCAGCTAGCTACAAGACACACCCTTTTCCTTGTCACATGCAATTAACATTGCTGATTCAGCAAACATGCACATTTTTAGAGACAGAACATGACAGGAGTTGAAGCATAATTAATAGCAAGAGTCTATCATAAACTCTTGTTAATAGTCTATGATGGAACAAGCTAGTGCAGTGGCCAAACATTTCACTGTCTGGATTTGTAGGAAGCTTTGTCCAGTCCTATTGTGGGCCACAGTGACATAGCCAGGACCATGGAGAGAGACCATGTACAGTCTACTGGTGCAAGCACTGAGGAAGCCAACGTCGTATAGGTATGAGAAGGGCAGGCAACTCAATGAGTGACTCTAGACTGCATAGGAAGATGACAATTCTGAGCCTGTGTTAGTGTACAGTGTGTTGTACAGTACATTATAGCATGAGATGAGTGAGTGCCTACTGCAATAGAGTCTTGTAAGCAATGGTGACAATTCCGAGCTGCTTCTGTTATTCTGGTTGAGTGTGTCTGTTTGGTGTGTGCATTACACTGTGTTGGTGTGAGTGGTGTTTTCATGTCATTCAATGGCTTCCTCTCTCCTACTGTACAGTTGAGGAGACAAGAAGAGGCACTGAGAATGGAGGTAGAGGTACAGAGTACATTAGCTGGAAAATGCATTTGTGTCATACTTTGTAGAGTCCCTTAAAGTGATTCAAGGTCAGCTATAGTGTGTCCTATTCAGCACATGATGTGTGTTTCCCTGTAATGTATTTGAAGGTGTGCAATGTACAATCATGTACGACCCCCTCCCCCCCCACCGCACACACACCTTTAGGCCTACTATGCTGCTAAGAGAGGGGCCTCACGTAAACTGGCCACTCAGACGCTAACAGACCTCAGCAGTATGGAAAAGGATATGTCATCAGAGACTAAAAACTCCCCTGACACCCAGCCCTTACATGCATCCCACCTCCAGTCTGGTGAGCAGCCTATAAGCAGTGAGGGACAGTCTGAAGACATGGGTCCATGGACAGGGGCTACTGAGGAACCTTCATCAAGAACAAGGTACGTGTGTATAATGTATAGTTATGCAGTGCAATGAGTCGACTGTGTACTATTGAATGTACAGTACAGAGAATGGGAACCTAGCATGCTTACTAACTAGTCTGTATGTACATGCACTTGTATACAAGGTATGCTTCAATGTATGCAGTTTAGGTGTGTACAGGGAAACGTGTGTCAATTGGCTTTCAGTTTTCTCACCCCTTACTTCCTAAGCCCTCAATTTTCCACTCAGTATGACTATGACCATGTGACTCTTTAACCCCTCAGTTCCTGAGCCCCACCTCTTACTGTCTGACTCGGAAGAGGAGATAGACTTTGGATTCTGGGAGAAGGCGTCCACCCTACCCTCGGACAAGACCCCAACCATGCAAGGAAGGACCTGAACTTGTTATGAGACTGTCACATAATTAGTATAATTATTGTCGGTTTCTTGTCTATTCGGGAAATTTAATTATGTACCAACTAATGCCATTGATTGTTTTTGCGTAATCTTTAATAGCTGCCAATCGAAATTCAGTTGCAACTTTAATTATTATGCTAGAAAAGTATCATTAATTTATAATTATAACACGAAGGACATGAAAAAAACTAAGAACTTATAGAGAAGAAATCCACAGTTTTGATTTTAATCTTATTTACTATCTGTCCTCCGGCTACAATAACCTCTCCACTAGGAAGTACTGAGCATGTGCAGCAGTATCGTACAGTAGGCAGGTCTCCTACTTTCAACCACCTCCTGGTGTCAGGCTGGTATAGGTGGATCGATGAACTTGGGTTGACTCTGTCATTCGCTCCACCAACGGCTAATAGTGACCTCCCAATACTGAGAGGAGCTGACAACTCGAGCGGCACTTCCTCTAACGTCTGCCAGAGAGTGGGTGTGTCCGAGTTGGAAAGGGCTTTGGCAATGAGTTCATTGAGGTCAACGTGGTGCACTGTCTTGGTTGGCCCAGTGTGATCGTACCCTCCCATTAGGTAGAGGGTGTTTCCTATGAGAGTTGATTTCAGTTCTGATCGTGAGTTAGGTAGTGACTGAGCAATGTACCATCTTCTTGATACCACGTCCAACACCTCCACAGAGGAGATACGACCATCACCATCACGCCCACCAGCTACAATTATGTGGTTATTGAAGGAGACAGCTGTTGAGGATTGACGAGCAATGTTCATTGGTGGGTACGGGTGAGTCCATTCCCCTGACTCGAGCACTGAAAGTTGATTGCTGGGTGTGTTTTTTTTTGGATCACGTCCTCCCACTAGCACTAGTCGATTAGCGAGTGATGTCATACCAAACCACTTGGCAGTGTACTCTGGTAGTTTGGTCCATTGATCTTGCTCGAGCTTCATCACTGTACACATGTTACGATAATTGTCTGCACTGCCTCCACCAACATACGCCGTGTCACCGATAACAACACTCTGTACTGTGTAGCCCATCTTGATTGGCATATCTTTTCCTCTTCTCCATTTCAGAGTGAGTGGCAACTCTCTGGGAGGGGGACCCTGAATAATGAATGAGGATAGTGTCTACGTTATAGATAGTACATGGGCATGAGGTATCTATGTGTTATAGTGTCCCATATCACGAGGGCTTTGCCCGAGGGATGAGGGACACTATAACCATAGATACCGAATGCACATGTTCTAACTAATTTAGATCCCACTTTTCATTGGCTGCCTCAGGTAAGAAGTGTATCTATAAAAGCAGCGAGCCTTAGCAACAGCTTTAGTTTTGAAAATGTCCTGTTCTGACAAGCTAGATGAGTTCTGCTTCTCTGCTAAAAACCTTTGCATTGGCCTTGCTTCAACATTGGAATGGACAAACTAGTGTCTCCACCTTGTGCAGGAAGCACTCTGCAACAATTGAGCCCAGCCTCCTCTTTTCTCTGCACTCAAGCCCCACCCCAGCTCAAGCTTCTCAGTAAACTGTTCTGATCTGTACGCTAGCTAGCAAGGAACAGCTTGCAGCAATGCTACAGTGCACTATATTGTTCCCAGGAGTCTACCTATTTTGAAACATGGCTGTTAGAAACAGAAGTCAGGAGGACGAAGTTGACAAATGCTACTTAGTTGAAGACATGCTTTCATGCTTGTGACAATGGACCCAGAACATGCAGTTAAAATCATTGGCTCTTAGTGTTCCTCGTAGACTGGCGGACAAGAAAAGATACTGGTGAACCCTACCATAAACCCAGCAAACGCTATAGAAACTGGTAGTGAAAAAACTGAATAGCCATAGCTAATTATCATACAGCTACAGCTTTATTATCATTTCTGTACATTCAAAAAATTATACTTGTACTTTATACCCTCAAGCTTATAATTCCCTGGGAAACTATGAGATTATGGCTCATAATTCCCTGCTAAACACACACAAGTGGGATCTAATAACAAGCGAGTACTACTTATTTATAGCTATAATGAAACAGCACCCTGAGGTACAGTGCTGTTGTTTGTGGCTGCAGTTAGGAATCTCATTCACACACTACATGTACGCACCTTCTTGATTGGTTGAGTGTCCCTCTTTGTTGCCTCCATTGAGTCCGAGTCTCTTGTCAGTGAAGCATCTAATTAAACGTTAAAAGGAAAATCGACACATTATTCGGAAGCGTAAAACACATAATTATCATGCACTAGGTACTTTATAGTGCTAAATTTTGGTCAACTGTACAGAACAATGTGTGTAGGTGGGGGAGTGGTAATGTAGTGAAATAATTATACTAATTAACAAACTACGTATCATTAAGTTATGCACCTATCAATGATATACCCCACCCCACCACCTGGGGAGCACGTGAGGGAAATGTAGTGGAATGGTCAATATGGTCAATATAGTAGAATGGTCAATATCACACTGTTGTCTGACCCTTCTTCGAGTGAAGGGGTGTGGCTTGCGATACTAATAACCCTAGGTTGCGATACTAATAACCCTAGGTGGGGGGGAGGGGGGTGGGGCATATCGTTCATATATATAGATGCATTAATGCACCTATCAATGTAAATCCCCACCCCCCTCCCTGGATAGGGTGGGGATTTGACACTGGGAGTTGCAAACCCCCCTCTTCAGGGGGGTAGTTTTCAGTACAAATACACTACCGTAGACACTGGATTATTAGCGCTTACTCGACTATAAGCGTATCTTTATTTTAAGCACATGCTCAACGGCAGGCTTTTTATACTCGAATTGAAGCGCTTTTCCAATTATGCAAGTTCCTGGTCAATTTAAAATGATGTAAATGAACTGTAAAATGAACTGTAACATAATAGTATGATATAGATCCAGTTAGGGTTGCCTGCTTGCCTTGCTTGCTCACTTTCTAGCTAGCTTGCGAGTCAGCACTCATCACAGAGACATCCGGTTGCTGGGTGGGGCTCGAAATGACTGCATTATAGGCGCATTCTCGAATATAAGCGTATAGAGCTCTGCTATTGACCCCAAAAGCGCATGCGCTAATAATTCAGTTTCTACGGTACTAAAGCACTACAAATACCCCTCCCCTAACCCACGGGATTTGACACAGTCACAAAGAATAAACAACATAGCACATAATTATGGAGTACACTCTGTATACAATAGTAAGTCTGTGGTTCTACTTCAACTCAATGAAACCACAGCTCCAGCAATCACAAGTGATCCAGCTTTCTATACTGGCTGTTTGTTCCTTCCAAAGAGCTACATGTACACATGCCAGTGGGAGGTTATAAAAAAGAACTAGAAGTTAAAATTATAGTATACTGACTTGTGGCTGCTGAGTATACAAACTTAATTACAAAAGCCCCACCCCAGGGGAATCAAATGACTTACAAATGCCCCACCCTATCCCAGGAGGGGGGGGTGGGGGTTTGCATTGATAGGTGCATAATTGGTACTTACCCTCTGACTTCACATCAGTAGGATTGCTAGACTGTAGATGATCTCTCTCGATGGTCCTGGCTATGTGAACGTGGCCCACAATAGGACTAGACAATGCTTTGACAACATCTTCCCAGCTTCTCTCCCCACCTTTCAGCCATTCTTTCAAACCCTCACGATAGCAGTCATCAGGATCATCTCGCCATTTCGTACCTATACTGTCGATAGTATCTGAGGATATCTCAAGAACCAGCAAGAAGTTTCGCCACTTCACTCGAGCATCAAACGTAGCTATGTATAGTTTTCCTAGATCTGCTATTGTGAGGTAAGTGTCAGACATCTTCTCTGTAGAGTGTGGAATAAGATATTGCAGTGAAATGTATGAGCATAGTTTATATTGGGAGTGTGCAATGATTACTACACTAAAGATCTACAGTATACAGTGCTGTCTAGTCTGTACTCACTGATAATAATCCAGAGGCTACATCTTCTTCAAATTTAATACACATGTAGTCTACGTACATGTACAACACATGTACATGTACTTAACCTCGCGTACTTATAACAGCTACTGAGCTACAAGATACTCCCCCTTTTGAGCAAAAATATTGCTGTATCAGCAAACCACATGCTTCTTGAGATCTGGTCAAAAAAGGTTTAGGTCTGACACTTTTGAAGCATGGAGGAAGTTGGCCAAACTATTGCCTGTATTCGGTGGAAGCTTTGTCCAGTCCTATTGTGAACCACAGTGGCATAGCCAGGACCATGGAGAGAGACCATTGCTGAGGAAAATTGCTAACTATGGAATGCATGTGATATTGGGAAAACCTCCACATACCAGCAGCTCATCCCTCAGGGACCAACTTGGCTGGACCACACTCCATGAAAGGCGTCAAAGGTTCATGCTCACCCAAGTGCACAAATGTCTGCTAAACCTTGCCCCTCCCTACCTGACGAACAAGTTTAAGCTCAACTCAACAATGTACACTGGGACCCGTGGATCAGGAAACATCTACCTGTACAGGTACAGAGTACATTAGCTGGAAAATGCATTTGTGTCATACTTTGTAGAGTCCCTTAAAGTTATTCAAGGTCAGCTATAGTGTGTCCTATTCAGCACATGATGTGTGTTTCCCTGTAATGTATTTAAAGGTGTGCAATGTACGACCCCCCCCCACACACACACACACCTCTAGGCCTACTATGCTGCTAAGACTGGCCACTCAGACGCTAACAGACCTCAGCAGTATGGAGAAGGGTCTGTCATCAGAGACTAAAAACTCCCCTGACACGCAGCCCTTACATGCAGCCCACCTCCAGTCTGGTGAGCAGCCTACAAGCAGTGAGGGACAGTCTGAAGACATGGGTCCATGGACAGGGGCTACTGAGGAACCTTCATCAAGAACAAGGTACGTGTGTATAATGTGTAGTTATGCAGTGCAATGAGTCGACTGCGTACTATTGAATGTACAGTACAAAGAATGGGAACCTAGCATGCTTACTAGTCTGTATGTACATGCACTTGTATACAAGGTATGCTTCAATGTACGCAGTTTAGGTGTGTACAGGGAAACATGTGTCAATTGAGAACACTAGCTCACAATATTTGTACATGACATTGTACAGTACGTGTACCAGACCCTTCATCACACTACCAGTTTGAATGTGTCCATGTGTTGTTTATCCTGGCTACAGAACACTGACTCAGGACGAGGAGGACTTTGACAAGTTCCTGGAGAGTGTCAAAGCTCAGCAGCTCTCACTCTCCACAAAAGGTATCACTTACTCTATTCTAGTATTACTATAATGTAAGTAAGTAATACATGATGGCGTGCAGTGAAAATTAATCCAACGGCAAAAGGCTGACCCTTACGATTATTCTAGTAGTCACAATGTACTTTTCATCGTAAGACATTTTTTTTCTTCTTTTAGCCAGTATAGTAGTGTTACAAGTACTTTCAACTTTCTCGCCACTTCCTAAGCCCTCAAACTTCCACTCAGTATGACTATGACCATGTGACTTTTTAACCCCTCAGTTTCTGAGCCCCACCTCTTACTGTCTGGCTCGGAAGAGGAGATAGACTTTGGATTCTGGGAGAAGGCGTCCACCCTACCCTCGGACAAGACCCCAACCAATAACCTGAACTTGTTATGACACTGTCACACATTTTGTCTGTTTTTGCGGCCTATTCTATCATTGTCATATTCTTAACGACTACTTTTACAATCCAGGGCAAACATTATAATGTGTACGAACTCATGCATGCATGTCATTGTTTTTTCCAGAATTTACAATCCCAACAAACAGTGAAATTTTTTGGAAAAATGATTATACGATAGAAAAGCATTTCTCACAACATGAAAAAACATCATGTATAATTATTGTTGTTGTTAACATGACAAATTATGTACAAAACAAAACAATTAAACTTATTGACAAGAAGTTCACAGTTTGAATGTAATCAGCGTTTGTCTCTCCTCCGGCTACAATAACCTCTCCATTAGGAAGTGCTGAGCATGTGGAGTAGTATCGTGCAGTAGGCAGATCTCCCACTTTCACCCACCTCCTGGTGTCAGGCTGGTAGAGGTGGATCGATGAACTTGTTAAGATTTTGTCGTTCGCTCCACCAACGGCTAATAGTGACCTCCCAATACTGAGAGGGGCTGAACGCTCGAGTGGTACTTCCTGTAAGGTCTGCCAGAGAGTGGGTGTGTCCAGGTTGAAAAGGGCCTTTGCAATCAGTTCATTGAGGTCGACGTGGTGCACTGTCTTGGTTGCCCTCCTAGTGTGATCGAACCCTCCCATTAGGTAGAGGGTGTTTCCTATGAGAGTTGATTTCAGTACTGCTCGTGGGTTAGGTAGTGACTGAGCAATGTACCATCTTCTTGACGCCACGTCAAACACCTCCACAGAGGAGGTTTGTCCTTTACCATCAACCCCACCAGCTACAATGATGTGGTTGTTGAAGGAGACAGCTGTTGAGGAATAACGAGCAATGTTCATTAGTGGGTACGGATGAGTCCATTCCCCTGACTCAAATATAGAAAATTGATTGGTTCGTTTGTTGTTTCGTGTGTCAAGTCCTCCCACCAGCACTAGTCGATTAGCGTGTGACGTCATAGCAAACCACTTGGCAGTGTACTCTGGTAGTTTGGTCCATTGATTTTGCTCGAGCTTCATCACTGTACATCCGTCACGATCACTGACTGCATTGCCTCCACCGACATACACCGTGTCACCGATAACAACACTCTGTACCGAGCTGCCCATCTTGATTGGCATGTTTTTCCCTCTTCTCCATTTCAAAGTGAGTGGAGGTCTCAACTCTCTGGGAGGGGGATCCTGAATAATGAATGAGTGTAATTAGGATAGTGTCTACTAACAAGCGAGTGTTACTTGTAGCAATAATTGTATGCACACTAAATCACTTTCTCTAATTAGCTTAAGAGGCGACGCCCACCAGTCCACTAGAATGTACAGTACGATTATAACGGATCAAAGCTTCTACTATAGCTCTGCAATAATTATTATAATGGTGCGTTTCGTGTCACTTGTCTCTGCTGTTGAATGATGGCGTCTCTCCTGACCAGCTCAGCATCTTTGTGCTGAATCTGTTCCCTGTGTGCCTGTACAGGGGAACGTTGGTGGAAATCTTCTAATTAGAACACAGACATGAATATTATTGTAGCAGTGGACAATTCTGCACTCATGTACAGTACTAGAGTATAAAAGTGTGTGTATTTGGTGATTACTATAATACCTGTGAGAGAGCGTCCCTCTCAACTAGAGCAGCCTCTCTCTGGGAAATGAGATCAGTGATCCTTGACTTTTGTTCACTGAGTTGTCTGTCCTTGTCAGCAATCACACCATCTTTGGTGGCAGCATTAGCACGGACACTATTCAATATCTGAATAAAGTGAAAACAGGGGAACGTTGGTAGAAATCTTCAAATCAAAACACAGACGTAAATATTATTATTGTAGCAGTGGACAATTCTACACTCTTGTACAGTACTAGAGTATAAGAGTGTGTACATTTGGTGACTACTATAATACCTGTGAGAGAGCGTCCCTCTCAACTAGAGCAGCCTCTCTCTGGGAAATGATTGTTGACTCTTGTTCACTGAGTTGTCTGTCCTTGTCAGCAATCATACCATCTTTGGTGGCACGGACACTATTCAATATCTGTATTCAAATTGCATGGTTGGATCAACATACAAAATAGTTGGTAATATGGTTCTGCTGACCTCTTGCTGTCTAGCAAGTTGAGTATCTTTGTCGGCTACTTGAACATCTTTTGTTACTAGAAGTGCGTCTTTCTGTTCAAGTTGGTTGTCTTTTTGCACCAGTTGGTCATCTTTTTGTGCCAGAAGTGCATCTTTCTCAGTTAATTGCTCATCTTTTTGTACTATTTGCTCGTCTTTCCTCTCCAATATCCTGTCCTTCTCGACCATCTCTCTCTGAGAACAGAGTACAGCTTGCAGTGTCAGACCCTTGCACCCACTAGCTCACTGGACTGGACTCACCTGTAGAGCCTCTATCCTCTTCTCCTTTGCCCTGAGGGTCCTGGCAGTCTTCACTCGTGCAATGTCCAGCTGGAGCAATTCTCCGTCCATCTCCCTCCCCACCTCCTCCAGAGACGAGAGGAGCTCAGCGGTGGCCGGTCTTTTCTCTGGAGTGTTGGCCAGACACTCCCTCACCAGACGAAACAGAAGGTGTTCACGTCCGCCCACCATACTCTTCTCAAGGAGAGCCGTGTAGGGACCTCGACGCTCAAACTCTGAGCGAGCCAGGAGGTGGTCTGGGTTGTTGGGGTCGCTGTACGTGGGGGCAAGGAGATCTCCTGGAAACACCTGGAGTAGAAGAGCATGTCAATACTGAGTGTCATGATTGCATGTATGTACATATATGTACGTACATGTGTCATTTAATTGCCCAGGCAAATACAATTTGCCTAGGCGCTAAATCTCATAATATCATATGTATAGCCTCGTTCCTGCATGGTTCAACTTTTCTGATGCAAGTATGGCATCCAATGGCAGGATCCTCCCGGACATAAATGCTCTATGCACGCAACCAATATAAGGATCCTCTGGAGACACAGGCTATATAAATACTGCATCCCATTATACTATATGTAGTAAGTATGCATAGGACTCATACTAGGATTGTCTGACACACGTAGGGAACAGTGGCCATCAATGTCATCTACCTCTATAATGGTTCGCAAGTAGCAGTTGGGAACACCATAATTATAGCCTGCATGTACAGAATCAGACATCCCGACCATACAACCATCATAGAGGTTGATGACAATGATGAGAGCCTCTTCAGACTAAGTGTGCAGGCCTCCTGGACCAACGTAATAGAGGGCTAAGTGCTTTACAACGAAAGACAAAGGGGATTCTCCAGATTACGGAGAGTAAATTAGTAGCGCACTATTACCCATGCAATAGGTATACCCGGCCGTACTTTTCCCCCTTCCGGCCTGGGACCGAGGCTACATCTTAAAAGGCAAAGTCAACCATTTAGGGGATCTACCCAACATATTCAATACCACAATACGGATAAGGTTACACTCCATTACAAAGGAATGTACGTAAGTGCTATATCTATGAAACCAGAGGACTGTTCAGTTTATTACAAACAACAAACTACTTTTAACAGAGACCGGTAAACGATAACTTTAGCTGGTGCTTTACTTCGAATAAAGGTCGCGGTAGAGCCAGCCATCGTGCAAGTCCAAGCTTCTTAGTGCCTGCTTTTATACGACGAAAGAAATTAATTGAAAGCACCGCGGGTGCTGATGCCTCGGTGGAGGTGCCAAAGCTACATAATAGCTAGCTTTTATACACACATTGATCATGATCAACATTTTAATTTTGCTGCATGTATGCAGAATCCAGAATACCGTATAGCGGGTATATTTCGAGGGTATAAATGTTCGCGGTTTTCGCGGATTTGAGCCTGTACCGCGAAAATTTATACCCACGAAAATTTATGAATAGTAGGCGTGTTCAGTATTATGGATTCGAGGCTAACGGTGTGGAGGTACAGCTGCATGTTGATGTGCGCATGCGCCAGAAGGCTGGAAGTCAGACCACAAAAATAAAATCCGTGAAATCCTTTGTAATGGTCCATCCGCAAAAATTTATACCCTCGAAATATACCCGCTATACAGTAACAGGGAAACTCAAAGAGTGAGTAATGATCGACGATGATTGTTGTTAAAAACGATCGATGCCAAAAGTTCAAATTTAAATTTAATAGCTGCAAGTCAGCAGAGCCTTGAAGCTCTTTTCTCACTCTTGCAGCTACCAATAGCTATAGCGTTCTAGTGCAGAGCTAACTACTAAGTAGAGTAGTAACACTCGGTGAACAAGTTTTGCTACGGACTCTTCTGAAAAGGCTGCAATGGCATTCCAAGTAAGCAAAACTAGGCATAACTCGAGAACGAAGCATTATTTTGCAAATCCACGAATTAAATCCAAGATAGAAACTCTTACTTGCACTTCATTGATCCTTGAGCAGCTGTAGCAGTCTACACACACACACACTACAGTATACCTCGCTTGTGTATGCGTACCGAGGCATAATAACTTGTTGTGTAAACGCAGTGCTATGGCAGCCAGGTGAGTACAGGTATAATAATAACCATGGAATCTACCAATGAGTATCAGTAACCACACACATACTTGTGTGAGTGCAAACAATTGCAGCACTCCGAAAGAGAAGACGTCCAGACTGGGTCCGTACACACTGTGGCCTCTGTCAGAGAGGGCCTCGGGCGGCATGTACACCAGTGTCCCAGGAAGCCTCGTCAGAGTCCTGGCCAGTCGACCAGGCTCCAGATTCACGATACGAGAGTTACCAAAGTCTGTGATCTTGGCTCTCAGAGATACCGTCAGCAGGACGTTCTTGGCAGTGAGGTCACGATGGACCACAGACTCACGATGCAGGTGGAGCAGCCCTCGGGCCACACAGACCAGAATGTACTGGCAGACAGAGAGGGGGATGTTGGGGGTGGACTCCAGGAGATCGTCCAGACTTGAGTCCAGTCTCTCCATGACCAGGAGGGGAAGTCGAGAGCCAGTCACGAAACACAGCCCAATGAACTGGGTGATGTTGGGGTGACGGATGCGAGCCATGAGTCGACACTCTCGGTGGTAGTTCCCATCTATGTTGGCCACTCCACCATGCTCGTCCGTCTCCAGGAGAACCTCATGGATCTTCTTGGCTGCATACACCTCACCATTGATCTTCACCTGTGCATGGAGGCAGTCACACTTGAATAGCTAGCAGATACACTAGAGACAGTGCACAGAAACCGGCAGAGCATGCAGTGACTGACCTCTTGAACAGAGCCATAGGAGCCAGTTCCTAGAACTCTCTCCTCTCCAAAGTGCTCCACATTCTCCAGCACAAACTCCCTCAAGTTAGCGTCATCTCGAAGAGCTGAAAACATTGCAGCCATTCTAATCTTATCTCTGCATTATTTTGTAAGCTACAAGACACGCCCTCTTTTGTATAAAGAATTCCAATCTCGCAAAAATATTGCTGAATCAGCAAACCACATGCTTTCAAGAAAAAGAAAATGTAGTCTGACACTTAAAGCATGGAGGAAGTTGGCCAAACTATTGCCTGTATTTGGTGGAAGCTTTGTCCAGTCCTATAGTGGACCACAGTGACATAGCCAGGACCATGGAAAGAGACCATTGCTGAGGAGAGCGAGTTCCTGGCCAATCAGGACATGACGAAGCTGTGGTAAAGATGCAGAGTCTGATGACACACTGGATGATGAGTGAGTGGTAGTGTTGTTATTAGCCTAACAGGTTCTATCCAGTGAGGGGGGAGCTTCTCTATAGGATATGTACGTACTGCCAACATTTACACTGTATGTATGGGGGGCTTTGATTTGTTTGGATGGTCCGGAATAGCAGAAATGTGTTTGAAATTGTTATGATGTTGAAGAGTGCGTGAGTACATGTATTACAAGCACTGTCACGGCCTATAATGACACGAGTATTTGACCTTTGCCAGTGCTTGTGTTATAGTGGAGTTGCTTGAAGCCATTGCCTTTGCTACATGTATAGTTTTGAAGATGTGTTTGTGTTTGTAGAGTTATAATAATGTTATTGCTTTAGCCAGAATTCAGGTACACTATTACTGTTCATGTATTTCCCTCCCTACCAGACCTGAGGATTTGTACCAACCAGGTGAGGTGGACTTTGATCCCAACGAGGAAGGCTTACTAGCGGACCTCCACCTAGCAACCAGCAGTAGCAACACACCCGGAGTGGATCAGATCATTATAGACAATGAGGAACTGATGCTGGAAAAGTGAGTGATAGCATGTCAGACAACTATACACATTGTAGGTCTCTTTCTGAGAGCTTTGTTGACTTGTATACACGTAGACGTGTGTTATTAAGCAGAGGTGCCTATCATCCCAGGAACGATATGAGCGCTTATAATTGAAGAGTGCCTAATAAGAAAGCTTTTAGTGTCCGTCATTTAGAAAACAAGTGAAACGCAGAACTTATGTGCTCAATGGCTCTTTTGCAGCTGCTGAGCTCACCTTCACTTTTATTGGGTTCTTGATTGCATTAGTTACCCTTGTCTCTGCACACACACCACACACGCCCCCTCACTCCTCCTGCCACACACAGACAAGGCGACTGTCGAGTCCTCAGCGTCTGCTTTGCAAGAGCCCGATTCACCGAGATCGATGTTCAAAAGTTACATAAGGACCTTGAGGAGGATCCTCCAGTGATACCGGGGGATGTTAGCGGAGAGCATGTGTCGAGGCTGGAGGTGGCGCTGGAGGTGGCCCGTGTGCTGAGGGAGAGAGATGAGTACAAAGAGAAGTACCTCTCACTATTGGAGCAGATTAGGTAAAGGTCCTGTAATGTATATGTCACTATTGGAGCATACTAGGTAAAGGGTCATCGTGTTTTGCAAGTACATGTACTGCACTCTCCAATTTCATCAACGTATTTTCATTTGGTTGATTCATTTCTCTGACCATGTGACTCTTTAACTCCTCAGTTCCCGAGCCCCACCCCTCACTGTCTGACTCGGAAGAGGAGATAGACTTTGGATTCTGGGAGAAGGCGTCCACCCTATTGTCGAACAAGACCCCAACCAAGAACTATTATTGTCTGTGTCTGTGGCAATGTAATTCGATAAAGGACACTCAGAATAGGCTGTTTCACCAATAAGTATAGGCCATGAGGTGGCATTGCAATCCAATTCATTGTCATGGTGTATGTTTTATTCAGGATTCATATTGTATACATAAAATGGATCAGGATGATAACATCGTTGCCATGGTTACTGTATTGTTGTGTACGTTAGCTTGCTATTTACTAGCCTCGATCCCAGGCCGAGTTTTCGCTTTTTTGTTCGCCTAACCGTTATAAAAGCGAAAACTCGGCCTGGGATCGAATCTTAGTATCAAAAGAAAGCTCTTACTACAGTGCAATAGAAATAAGCTGGATATTTAGGGCTGCTATCACAAATTTTGTACAGTAAGCATTCAAATCACGTTTTTTGAGCATTTTTTTCTGTAATCGGAGCTAGAATGAGTTCACACCAAATATCCACCTAGTTTCTAGTTGATACCATGCAATGATGCCTTCTTACAATAGGCATGCAGCATTTTCAAAACTGTTGTTGAAGATAAGTCATTTTTGGTCACAGTTAACGCACATAACATAGTAATGGTAATAGTGTTATCAGGTATTCACACATTTTGGAAGGTGCAATTCACGAGATTTTTTATAAAAAATGGTAGTTCTTCTTAATACACTCAATTTCAATAAAAATCAGCCTATATATAGTCACTGCAATAATTAAATTAATGTGCCTGCATAATTATTGTACCAATTGTGCAGGCACATGATAGACAGCTAGCTAGTGGAACGTCTGCATGAATAACGGACAATATTGCAAGTTGTATGGTGCAAGAACTATAATTATAATTATTGGTTTTATCCGTTATTCGAAAGCGTACACATGCTATGTAGGTGAAAAAAATTGTATTAACTCATGGAAAGACATAACAAGTAAAACAATAACATAACACACGTCGTTTGTAATACTATAATTTATTTACAATCACAATTCTAGCTGACAAGTAAAACAATACAAAATGGCTAAGAACATACAGAGAAGAAGTCCACAGTTTGAATGCAACGTTTTGTCTGTCCTCCGGCAACAATGACTTCTCCACTAGGTAGTACTGAGCATGTGCAGTGGTATCGTGCAGTAGGCAGGTCCCCCACTTTCACCCACCTCCTGGTGTCAGGCTGGTAGAGGAGGATCGATGAACTTGGGTTACCCTTGTTGTCACATCCACCAACGGCTAATAAAGACCTCCCAACACAAAGAGGAGCTGATACATAGAGGGGTGCATCATGTGTCATTTGCCATAGCGTGGGTGTGTCCAAGTTGTATTTGGCTTTTGCAAGGAGGTCATTGAGGTCGACGTAATGCATAGTCTTGATCGTCATCCCCGTCTGATTATACCCTCCCATTAGATAGAGAGTGTTTCCTATGACATTGAGAGTCGATTTTGGTACTGCTCGTGGGTTAGGTAGTGACTGAGCAATGTACCATCTTCTTGATGCCACGTCCAACACCTCCACAGAGGAGGTACGTCCTTTATCATCTTGTCCACCAGCTACAATGATGTAGTTGTTGAAGGAGACAGCTGTTGAGGAATGACGAGCAATGTTCATTGGTGGGTACGGGTAAGTCCATTTCCCTGAATGAAAGGCTGCAAGTTTATTAGTTTTTTTTTGGTTAGTGGATCACGTCCTCCCACCAGCACTAGTCGATTAGCGAGTGTTGTCATAGCGAACCACTTAGTAGTGTACTCTGGTAGTTCGGTCCATTGATCTTGCTCGAGCTTCATTACTGTACACTCATCCCGATCATTGTCTGCAGCACCTCCACCAACATACACCGTGTCACCGATAACAACACTCTGTATCGAGCCACCCATCTTAATTGGCATGTCTTTTCCTCTTCTCCTCCATTTCAGAGTGAGTGGAGGTCTCAACTCTCTGGGAGGGGGACCCTGAATAATGAAGTGTCTACTAATAGGTGTTGTGCATGTACAATAAATCACTTTTTCTATTTAGCTGAAGAGGCGACTCCTAGGTGCACGTAATGTTTTTACATTGCATCCGCAGTGAAGCTTAAAAAACTATCTGTTTTTCGCCCTTGAAACGAGGCTTCAGTTTTGCCGGGTAACTTGGTCAAAATAAGAAAGTTGTGTTTCCTCGAAACATCATCTCCATCAGCAATTTGCTAATTACTGACCAGTGACCACACACCCAGTTTTAAGCTTCCGAGTCTATTTTAGAGCATTTATTGCAAATAACCATTAAAAAGGGAGAGGGATTGGAAACGGAAGTAGCGTCAAATGATATCTGAGAGCTTTTATGCTAATCCGTGTTACGGCTGAGCACACGCAGGAAACAATGGGTCATGAATTATGATCACTGCAAGATATTCAGAGCCCCCCTAAAACGTCATTCTCATGCCCCCTAATGATAAGCATCAGTTGGAAAAGAGACTTCTGTGAAAATACAAAACGTTCTTTTTTCACACTATGATATCTTTAGTACTTCATAATAGCTAAGATTGTGCAACTCATCGGTGTACTGTGTTTCATATAATCTCAAGTGTCAGTTGAAGCGCTTTAGTTTTAGTACAAATGTGGTAGATCTTATAGCCTCTACACAGGCTCTCCTTTTTCTTTCTTTCTGTTCTTTATCACAATCGTTTAATAAGTGTGTTATTTGTTCAATGAGATAAAATACGGTATTAATTGGAGGAATAAAGAAAGAAATAGACGTATATAGAGTTAGGAAAAAAGGAGAAGAAGCTTTACAGCAGCCAGCTTGATAAATATATGTAGCCTGTATCGGGAAAGTCGTGTGAGGGTAGAAGAGTGGTAGAAGGGTGAAAATGAGCATGGGCATGCAGTACTAGAGATGTTGGACTGCCCACACTGGGTTTATAGCATGGATAGCCTCCACACAACAGTTTTAAATGTGGCAGATTTCGATGTTAAAATTTCGTTGTGTATAAAAGCGAGCAAAAGCTAAAAAGCTTGAACTTGCACGTTGCCTAGCTCTAACACGCGACCTTTATTCGACGTAGATCTACATAATCAGGGCTGCATTGAGGGGGGGGGAGGAAGGTGAGGGGGGTAATTCGCCCGCCCCCAAGGATCTGGTAGATTCATTTGTACTGCTATAATTCTGATGACTTCGCCGCTCCTATATACATTTTTAATATTTGCCCAATTCCCCCCCCCCATATCCAAAATCCTGATAATTATTTGCAGCTGATTGGTCTAATCCCCACCTATCCAGGGTGGGGCATTAGTTTGACATGTGCATAAGATATTGTATAATAAATTATTATAGTAAACCCTCGCTATTTGGACCCCTTTAGCTTGAAACCTCACAAATACCAAAACGGACTACTGTACCCGCTAAGTGCTAACCCTTGGCTAATTTTACGTCTCACAACCAAACAGGTAATGATACGGTACGTACATGAACACGGAAGAGCCTAGCAGCAACTACCTAAACTATACAGAGGAAAATAAGATTTGAACGCTATGATAAAAGGCTTTGAAAATGGTAGTGATGCATGGTCAGACATACACTAAGACTATAGGATTAGGGCAGAGCCAGCAGAAAGAAGCAACCTAAAATGTTAATACAAATCTGACATGCACTTGGAGATCTGGGTTGGGAGTCCTGGACCGTTATTTAGGCTACACTCATGCAGCAACGAAGGCTCAGAAAACACTCAGAGACTCTTGAGGCCACGGGAAGGTCAGAGCAGCTCAGATTGGGACATCACAGCAGAGCAGGCCTGCATGGAGTGTTAAAAGTAGGATACCAGGTGTCGGTTATTGCATGCAGTGGGACCGAAGTAGGCTCACATGTAGTAGCCAGCAAAGAAGCCCGGAGTCTCTTCCCTTGAATAATGTTTCATGGCTGTAAATAGTGCCTCGAATTAAAGCTGCCTACTAACCTCTGTGGCAAATGTGCAAGTTCAAGCTTCTTAGCTTTTATTCGACAACGAAGCATAAATCTGCATGCCACTATTAAAATGAAAGTACCGCGGGTGCTGATGCCTCGGTGGAGGTGCCAAAGCTACATAACATAAAGCTACTAAGCTACACACATTGATTATAATTATCATGATGAACATTTTTAATTTTACTGCATGCAAAATTCAGGGAAACTTAAGGAGTGGGTAATGATCGACGATGATTGTTGTTAAAAACGATCTATGCCAAGAGTTCAAGCCTAAAATTAATGGCTGCAAGTCAGCAGAGCCTTGCAGCTCTCTTCTCACTCTTGCAGCTACCAATAGCTAGCGTTCTAGTGCAGAGCTAACTACTAAGTAGAGTAGCAACACTCGGTAAACAAGTTTGGCTACGTGCTCTTCTGAAAAGGCTGCAATGGCATTCCAAGTATAACTAAGCAAAACTAGGCATAACCCTTTCCTTGCCATTCGTGAAATCTGGAACAGGAGCGTCTTTAGGTCGATCAATTAGTGTGGATCCGGCCTCACCACTCCTCCATGTCATTCTATTAGTCTAGATCCGGCTAGCAATTCTAGCTGGGACTCCCAGTTCTAGCTCCTTTTGTTTAGCGTGTCAGAGACTGGGAGAAGATGATTGGCACTCCCTGGCTCCTTTGGATGTACAGCTGTCCAGATCCCTAGAACATACCCTCCATTCTGACGAGTTATCAGTGCATAGGGTGCTTACTAGATTCTTGCCAGCCAGTACAGTTCAAGCTACACACAGCACCGCTCAACTATTCTCTACCCCATTATCTAGCTAAATCTGGTCCAACTAGACAGCAGACACAGCTAGTTAATTCAGTAAAGCCAGGGGTAGCCCTACTTCTACGGTTGTTCAGTACCCACGGTAACAATTCCTCTGGGCTGGGCTAACTAGTTGAGCCACGCCTCCCAATTCTCAAGGCTAGGTACATGTCTCTGTCTAGCTGCTTCTTCAGCTTCTTGCTCAGTTTTGTGGCTTAGAGAAAGGCCAGCTACTCAGGGGGAAGAGTCCAGATGAAAGTCTGGCAGCCAGGTGACGTCCGAACGGTCAGTTATTCTTTCCATCAACTTTTTAATCTAGTCTAGTCCTGCTTGCACTGCTACTACTACTGCTGCTACTCTTCCTAGCTAGTCAAAGGTTTCTTTTTTTTTTTTTTTTTTTTTTATAACTACATATGCACAAAGAGACATCAAAGCTTACATCAAAGGACACAGATTTTTAGCCTACTTGACTGATAAGGCGGTTACCTAGACTACAGTTTGTTTGTCAGGGAGGAGCTCACATACAACTTCATCTAATTCATCATAACGATTCCTTACCCATTGTTGTAATTTCTACAACAGATTGCCAAGGAAAGAGATAACTCGAGAACGAAGCATTATTTTGCAAATCCACGAATTAAATCCAAGTAAACATGACTAGAAGCCTTAGCTATAGAAACTCTTACTTGCACTTGATTCATCCTTGAGCAGCTATAGCAGTCTACACAGACACACAAACACACTACCGTATACCTCGCTTGCGCATGCACACCGAGGCATAACTAGTAACTTTATGTTGGAAGGCTATCCATGCTGTAAACGTACTGCTGTGGCATCCATGTGAGCAGGCTCAGAAATCACAAACAGACACACGAGACGACTACTATACCCGTGGCCGCCCACATGCGCCTCGGGTAATAATGATTGCAGTGGCTAAAATTAGGAACCTCAATCACACACTATACATGTACGAACTTTCTTGAGTGGTTGAGTGTCCTTTGATTCCCTCTTCATTGCCTCTACTGTGTCCGAGCTTCCTGTCAGTGAACCATCTAAAATACAAAAATGCGAAAAATCGATATTACACGCACAGTGCTATATTGGTACGTACCCTGGAACTTTTGAGTCGTGAGATGGCTTGCACCAGTAGACTGTACATGGTCTCTCTCAATGGTTCTGGCTATGTGAACATGGCCCACAATAGGACTGGACAAAGCCCCCATCACATCTTCCCAGCTTCTCTCTCCACCTATTAGCCACTCTGACAGTCCCTCACGATAGCAGTCATCAGGATTGTCACGCCATTTCGTACCTACGTTGTTGATAGTAGCCGGGGATACATCCAGAACAAGCAAGATGTTTCGCCACTTAACTCGAGCATCAAACGTGACTAAGTACACTTTCTTAAGATCTGCTATTGTGAGATAGTCAGACATTTTCTGTGTATATAAATGTATGGAATAATTTTATCTAACAAAGTGCAAGTATCAACATAATTATACATGTATCAAGCATGTACATAACTTACATCTATTATAAAGTACACAGTGCAAGTGACAGTGAGTGTCAGTGCATGTCAGTGTCTGTACCATAGATAATTATCTAGATGTCTGCACTCACTGATAATATAATCGAGAGCCCTACAGCATCTTCATTCTTCATTCTTCATTCCGCATCACATGTCATTGTAAGATCATCGCAACCAGGGGCGGATCCAGGAATGAAGAAAATGTCGCAATCAGGTAAATTAGTCTTGCACAGCCATCCCCGGATGTTTTTTATTTTAACGCTAGGTCGATAACATTTTAATCGGGGCTGGTGCGAGACTATAGGTAAATCGTCACAGAACACCCCTGTGGCGAAGTTATCAACTTCGAGTACAAGGTGATCAATCAGAGCAGACTGACGAACCTCTGCCACCTGAGCAAACAAATTCGTCGGAGGTATCTCCCAGCAACTCCAACCCCAAGTGACTAGATCTATCACAACTGCAGATCTACTCAATCAATTTACGTAGAGTCTAGTATAGTGAACAAATTACTGATCTTTCAATCATGGATTTACTTATCCCTCCCCGATACGCAATATAGTAGGCATTACAGAAACCTGGCTCAACAATTCCATCACGAACAATGAAATTTTACCTTATGACTATTCAATTTTTCGCAGAGATAGAGACTCGAGAGGTGCATGGAGGTGTATTTCTAGCTGTCCACAATTCTATTCCTACCAAACCTATCGTTTTCCCTCCTAACCTGGAAATCGTTGCTGCAGAAGTGATTCAAACTGGCTACATTGTCTGTGTTACGTACTTCCCTCCTAATAATTGAGTTTTGCAAATTAACTGACTCTATTTCGGTTATCTCGCAATTGGCCTGCAATCACAGCATCATACTCATTAATTGGAGATTTTTAACTTTCCAGATATTAATTGGCCCCTATACTATCAGGAAACTGTGCTTCATCTAACCTCTTCTGCGACTTTGTCTTTGACTGCAACCTTACCCAACTAGTCACTCGAACTAGTCACGGGTCCCACTCACTCTAAAGGCAATTGCCTAGATCTAGTGCTCACAAACACACCCGAAGCTGTAAACACTGTCAATGCCTCCCAAATACCTAGACTCAACACTGACCATCATCTAGTCTCAATTCTGCTATCAACACACGCCAGAATCTCTTCAGCTGCCTCAAAAACTAGATATACCATTGACTAGACTATTTACGCTTGGTAGACTATCTATTCAACTACGACTTCGCAGGGATTATGTCCTGTCTTGACGTGGAAGATATCTGGAACCAGCTCAGTTCAATTATCAAAGAAGCTATTCAACAGTGTGCCCCCACAGTCAAGCTCAGAGCCAGGAAAAATTACCCAATGTGGTATAATTCAAACGAGCATCTCATCAATAGAGTCCGCTCGGCACGAAAGAAAGCGAGGCTCATCGGAACACCTAATAACATCAATAAACTAGAAAGAGCAGATCAAGAACTTTCCTCTCACATGCATGTTTGTCACTAAAGCCAACTATATGAATCTAGACTTGTCAGTGAATTTGCCTCTAGCAACAGTAATAAAATCTTCAAGTACATAAGAAGCACCTCAAGATCGGATGGGCTACTGAGCGCCATGCATGCACAATGAATCTACTTTGGTCACCTCTGACCTGGACAAAGCATCCCTTTTCAATAACTTTTTTGTGTCTGTTCACTCGAAAGCTCTTCCCGTCCAGCTTCTACCTAACCAACCATCCTCAGTTGTAAACGATATAGATATTACAGTATCAGATGTTCTCGCAGCTTTGTCCCGTCTGGATCCTTCCAAGGCAACGGGGCTAGACGGCATCGGTCCAAAGATTCTAAAAACTTGTTCTGAGGCCCTATGTCCTGTTATTAGCCACCTGTTTAATATCAGTCTAAAATTCAGCAGAATATATACCGTTAGCAGCTAGAGCTAACAGAGTGGAGCAATTCCCAGAATCAGGCGACCCTGCAAAGCGGAGCTACACTTGTTTCTTTTTGAGGTTGTTATAGGCGCTATATACTAGCGCTTATAGCTAGAATATTGCTGACTCAGCACTTACAACCCTCACAAAGAAACAAGTGTAGCTCCGCTTTGCAGGGTCGCCTGATTCTGGGAATTGCTCCACTCTATACTGCACTCTATCTAGATTGTACTCAGCTTGTGTCAGTTAGCTCTAGCTGTGTAGTTTGACAAAAACGAGGATCGGTACGTTCTGACGAAAATCGAAAAATTCGGTAGGTTTTTTCAAGTTATCACTGCTAGGACTGGAAGCGACTAGTCGAGCGCCGCCGCCCTCCTTGAAGGAGGTCGGGAATCAAGCCTATCCACAGTTTTGTTCTGGCCTGTGTGCAAAATTCACACGTGGTACAGTTGAGTGGGTGTGATCAATCCCCTTGAGATACTGCAATCTGATTGGAGCTGGTGGAATTGTTGGAATTCCAACAACAGAACAAAACTGTGGATAGGCTTGATTCCCGACCTCCTTCCGGGCAAGGGTAGAGGGCGGCGGCGCCCGACTAGGAAGCGACTTGGCCTAAAAAAACTAATGCTGATTCAGCAATAATTGTGCACATTCAGCAATAATTGTGGCAAATAAAACTGGGATTAGCCTCGATTTCAGGCCGCCCTGAAGATATGTGCACAATTATTGCTGAATCAGCACTATTTTTTTGCAAAATTTTCGTCATGCCTAGCTGGGTGGGGCTCGATCTGCAGCTAACGCTGCAAGTAGTGCTCACTAGTTAGAGTTGTGCCAAGAAGCATTGTTAGTTTTTTTTTGTTTGCATTGGTAGTTTCAGTGCTTGGTAAGCGTGCAAAGACGGAGATAAATGTCTCACTGACGATTATCGATACATTCGGCAGTTCATTTCTCATGACCACCATTCCGTCCGCAAGCAAGTTATTCTTTCCAAATTTTGGGGAGCTGTTACTTTTTTACCCATCTGTAGATCCATGTAGTTAGTTTTGTGCAAAATTGTGTTGTACTTCGTGCAATAGCCGCAGATTATAGGTGTCTGGCGAAGATAGGTTACTTACTCTACATGTATTAAATACAAGCACTGTCATGGCCTCGAAACAAAACATGGCGAGAAGCACAGTGCAGCTTGCATCACTCGTTATATAAGTGCAGTAAAGTAGTGCAGTAAAATACATGATACATGTCTCGTTGTCTGTACGCTTGTTCTAGATCGACTGATTGATTGTCTTCTGTGCTATTGTTTGGTTTTTTCACCCCTGACCTTTGCCCCCAGTAGTGCGGCCATTTTCAGCCTGGCCATGTGTTGAGAAATGGAGGAGAGCTTTGTTGAGGAGACAAGAAGAGGCACTGAGAATGAAGGTACAGGTACGGAGTACATTAGCTGGAAATGCATTTGTGTCATACTTTGTAGAGTCCCTTAAAGTCATTCAAGGTCAGCTATAGTGTGTCCTATTCAGCACATGATGTGTGTTTCCCTGTAATGTATTTGAAGGTATGCAATCTACAATCATGTACGACCCCCCCCCCCCACACACACACACACTTTTAGGCCTACTATGCTGCTAAGAGAGGGGCCTCACGTAAACTGGGCACTCAGATGCTAACAGACCTCAGCAGTATGGAAAAGGGTCTGTCATCAGAGACTAAAAACTCCCCTGACACCCAGCCCACCTCCAGTCTGGTGAGCAGCCTATAAGCAGTGAGGGACAGTCTGAAGACATGGGTCCATGGACAGGGGCTACTGAGGAATCTTCATCAAGAACAAGGTACGTGTGTATAATGTGTAGTTAGTTATGCAGGTGTCCCTTTGTCTAATAATGCAATTTTCTCACCCCTTACTCCTAAGCCCTCAAACTTTCACTTAGTACAACTATGACCATGTGACTCTTTAACCCCTCAGTTCCCGAGCCCCACCCCTCACTGTCTGACTCGGAAGAGGAGATAGACTTTGGATTCTGGGAGAAGGTGTCCACCCTACCCTTGGACAAGAACCTAAACTTGTTATGACACTCATAATTTTGTCTGTTTTGTCTATTCTCACAATGTGTATGAACAAACTCATGTCATTGTTTATTTTGCACAATATTATATTAACTACACAATCCCAACACAATGAATACAATTGAAAAGCTTTCTCAACATGGAAAATTAAATATTGTTATACTAAAAGTGAAACCAATTAACTTATTGACAGGAAGTTCACAGTTTGAATATTACGATATGGGTTGGTCTGTCCTCCAGCTACTAAGACCTCTCCACTAGGAAGTACTGAGCATGTGCAGCTGTGTCGTGCAGTAGGCAGGTCTCCCACTTTCACCCACCTCATGGTATCAGGCTGGTAGAGGTGGATCAATGGACTTGGGTTGACTCTGTCGTCCCGTCCACCAATGGCTAATAGTGACCTCCCAATACTGAGAGGAGCTGACCACACGAGTGGTACTTCTTGTAAGGTCTGCCAGAGAGTGAGTGTGTCCAGGTTAGAAAGGGCCTTCGCAATGAGTTCATTGAGGTCGACGTGGTGCACTGTCTTGGTTGCCCAATCAGTGTGATCGAACCCTCCCATTAGGAAGAGGGTGTTTCCTATGAGAGTTGATTTCAGTGATGATCGTGGGTTAGGTAGTGACTGAGCAATGCACCATCTTCTTGATGCCACGTCCAACACCTCCACGGAGGAGGTAGGTCCTTTATCATCATCCCCGCCAGCTACAATGATGTGGTTGATGAAGGAGACAGCTGTTGAGGAAGAACGAGCAATGTTCATTGGTGGGTACGGATGAGTCCATTCCCTTGACTCAAACATAGAAAATTGATTGGTTCGTTTGTTGTTTCGTGTGTCAAGTCCTCCCACCAGCACTAGTCGATTAGCGAGTGATGTCATAGTGAACCACCGGGCAGTGTACTCTGGTAGTTTGGTCCATTGATCTTGCTCGAGCTTCATCACTGTACACACATCCCGATCATCATCTGCATTGCCTCCACCAACATACACCGTGTCACCGATAACAACACTCTGTACTGAGAAGCCCATCTTGATTGGCAAGTCTTTTCCTCTTCTCCATTTCAGAGTGAGTGGAGGTCTCAACTCTCTGGGAGGGGGACCCTGAATAATGAATGAGTGTAATTAGGATAGTGTCTACTAACAAGCGAGTGTTACTTGTAACAACGATTGCTGCAAGCTGCATTGAATTATTAATCTCTCAGATTTGGCAGATTAATTGGTCTGAATGCTCATTACAATGATCTATGATCTAAAAAGTATAGTGGTGTGAAAAGTGTATAATTTTGCCTCGGTGTGCATGCATGCGCGTTGGTATACGGTAGTGTGTTTGTGTGTGTGTGTGACACCGACAAAACAGTGTCTAACTCGTTTAGATACTAGTGCGCATGCGCAAACCTTGCCCTCAAGGCTTGACTACAATACACAACGGAATACCGTATAGCGGGTATATTTCGAGGGTATAAATTTTCGCGGATGTGCCTTTAGAAAGGTTTTCGTGGATTTAATTTTCGTGGAATAGCGCCTTTTTTGCGGCATGCATGCATGGAATATTAAATTTGCGGTATAAATGTTCGCGGTTCATGCCTAATCCACGAAAACCACGAACATTTATACCCTCGAAATATACCCTCTATACGGTACTAGGTATACTAAGTAAGTTGCAGGTATACTAAGTCCTATAGTATACCTGCTCTGAGGCACTTTTCCCATGTACTTCCCATGTAGATCTTATCAACTAGTGTCTAACTATATTATAATTATGCTGTTGAGCTGAAAAACTGTAACCAGCAAAAGTTAGCATTTTCCATGTGGCATACTTGTCAACCACATAAAGCATAAACAAAGCCATAATTGACCACATAACTTCCGGGACCAAACTCAACGCAAATAGACTTTACATGCAGATCTACAAAGTATATTTTGCATTTCCTAGAGAAGAGTACCATACAGCGTGTGGGGCAAAATATTCGTGGTTGAGCAATATTTATAGTCATTATCTTCGTGGCTGCTGCTTGCACTGCTGGGAAGGGTATAGGCGAGGTCGCTGGGTAAAATATTCGTGGTCAGAACTTTAGCCACAAAAACCACGAAATGTTGCCCCACGAAAATTACCCTCTATACGTATGGTATCTATATACATGACGTGGTAGCATTGTAGTGTTTCGTGGCTTACCAGGACCTAGAAGAAATTGCATTCTGTCTCAGGATCTCACACATGGAATTCAATGCTCATGCGCAGAAAAAGGGGTGTATCCGCAATAGGTTAAAGTTTGCAATGGCCACTAGCACTCTGGCAGTCAGCTTTGCAGCCAGCTCTTTTCTGACTCTTGAAGCTAACAAAAATCTAGCGCTTTAGTGCAAGGCTAACTCATATGTTGAATAAAAAGTTTGTGCGAACAGAAGATACTCTACCATAATTATATAGATTCTGAAGAGACTGCAACACCCTTCAATGTGAGTCAAACTAGCCATAACTCGAGAAAGAAGCTTTACTTTGCATATCCAGGAATCAAAATCCAAGAGAATGTGAAGCCTATACAGAAACTGTTATAGTTTTCGCCCCCCAGAATGTACAGTACAGATCAAAGCTTCTACTATAGCTCTGCAATAATAATTAGAGTGGTGCATTTCGTCTCACCTGTCTCTGTTGTTGAATGATGGCGTCTCTCCTGACCAGCTCAGCATCTTTGTGCTCCATCTGTTCCCTGTGTGCCTGTACAGGGGAACGTTGGTGGAAATCTTTAAATTATAGTAAATTATCATAATTGTATAGCAGTGGACAACTATAATTATGTATACAGTCTACGAAAGAAACGAAACAGGACCCTAAGGTACAGTACTGTTGTTTGTAATTAGGAATCTCATTCACACACTACATGTACGCACCTTCTTGACTGGTTGAGTGTCCTTTGACTCCCTCTTTGCTGTCTCCACTGGGTCCGAGTCTCTTGTCAGTGAAGCATCTAAAATAAAATCTACACATGCATAAAACACATAATTTATCATGCACAATAGACTCACATATGTCCATGGCAGATGGTCTCCTCCTCATGTCTTCTTGCAAACAGCTGTCGATAAGCTTCCTCAACCTGTGTGTGTGAGGGATCTGGGCAACATGGAATGATCGATCCTTGGCTGATTTGATCGTCTCCAACTTGCAAACAATCTGCGTCAAAATCACCCCAAAAGAAAACACATCCAGGCTACTATCATATTTCTCCTCTTCCAATCGATAGGCCTCGGGAGGTAGATACCCTCTACGGTGACCAATGGCTGTGAGGGTGGAGCTGAGCTTGGAGGGATCGTATAGCCGTGACATACCAAAGTCAGAAATCTTTGCGACAGGCAATGATCGTGTAAGTTTCAACAAGACGTTATCGCCACATAGGTCACGGTGGATAATCAGCTTGCTGTGAATGTAGGCCAGACCACAAGCCATGTCTTTGGATAGGCTAATTTCACATTCGCTAGAGAGGGACTCTTCATCAAGGCCGGAGAAATAGGATCTGAGATTGCAATCCATCAGTTCAACAACGAGGATTGTACCACCTGATTTGGGGTGCTTGGCAGTTGACAAAAACTGAACAACATTTGGGTGCTGGAACAACTTAAGAAAATCACTCTCACGATCAATTGCATCGCTAGCATCTTCACTTTTGGTGGCAGGAATATTTGTCTGTATCTCCATAGCAACTTGATGTAATAGTTTGATAGCACAAGGATCGCCTCTGTAGCTGCCTTTGAAGACTGCTCCAAATGCACCACTTCCGAGTGGCTTGTTTAGGAAAACGGTCAAATATTCATCGATCTTCTGGCGATTTTGGTCAACTATGTGTGTGTGTGTGTGTGGGGAAGTGAAATATTAACAAAGAGCATATGAAATATGCATTCCATGCAAAGGTAGTTAGGTACTTACCCTCTGACTTCACATCAGTAGGATTGCTAGACTGTAGATGATCTCTCTCGATGGTCCTAGCTATGTGAACGTGGCCCACAATAGGACTGGACAAAGCTTTGACAACATTTTCCCAGCTTCTCTCCCCACCTTTCAGCCATTCTTTCAAACCCTCACGATAGCAGTCATCAGGATTGTTGCTCCATTCTTTACCAATGCTGTCTATTGTATCTGAAGATATTTTAAGAACCAGCAAGAAGTTTCGCCACTTAATTCGAGCATCAAACGTAGCTATATATAGATCTCCTAGATCTGCTATTGTGAGATAGTCAGACATTTTCTCTGTAGAGTATGGAATAAGATAAGCAATGAAATGTACGAGGAAAAACTCATCTAATATAAAACAGTTGTGTCTGCACTCACCGATAATAATCCAGAGGCTACAGATTCTTCTCTGATCAACAAAATGATACAACAGTGAGTGCGAGTGGGAGCCGGCAAAGTTTTCCTATAAGACACGCCTTCTTTCGCAATAATTGTATGCTGCGCATGCGCTTTAAATTCAAGCGCATGCGCAATATACAATTATTGATTATTCTTCCCACTTTGCCCTCACTCACTTTGTCATCACATGTTTCATCATTCAAAAAAACAATTATTGTTGAATATTAATGAGTAGCTATGATGCTGTTTGACATAAAATAATTATAGACACTGGAAGATTTATATAATTATAGCAACACCATGAAAACAAATACACCGTCAAGGCTTGATCGTGGCTAGCTTGTGTTCTTTTTCAGATTGTCTCCGCCTCTTACCAGCATCGAGCTTATAATAATAATCGATGCTTTACAGTATGACTTTACATTTAGACAGGGTGAATAATTTGTGATGGGTGAGAAATTAAGATCATACTGACAGGAAGTTCCTAGAAGGAACACCTAAATAATTTATACAGTTATACAGAGCAACAGGGACAAACTAGGTGATAAGTGCAGATGATTGATTGGTCAAAGCGTTCTAGAAAACTGTCCCAGAAATATTTGTAGAGTTGATTCTTGATAGTTGACATCGAGTGAGAGAGATCTATAAAAGGGTTCCAGAGTTTGACCAATCTTTTGAAGTAGAAGTGTCTTCTACTCAATGGGTTTAGGAGGGTCGTTACATGACCTTTTGAACAAGGGATAAGAGAAAACACCAGACACACGAGTAGCAGAGAGCGTATTGTGTAGGAGGTGGTATAGACAATACCAAAGCACCTGTGCATGCATGCATGAAGATAGCCTCGGTCCCAGGCCGATTTTTTTTTTAATAGAACGAAGCTGAAAAATACTAGTAGGCGACCTAGCGTTCAATTGGAGACGGATCGGCCTGGGGTCGAGGCTAGCATGGAGAGTGATGGTTAATAGGCCTACTACAATATAAATTATATAGGTGTAGTAGTGGGGTAAGCTAGTGAATTGGCTATTTTAATTTTTACAGAGCAGTGCCACCTTGTTCTATGCATACACATTTTTATGGCTGGTTCAAATTTATGGAATTAAAAAATTACTCGCTACATGTGTTATACAGTGTATAAGGCAGGAGAGGGAACTGAAGTACAAAAGGTACATGCTATGAAGAGTCAACTATCTGGTCTAGAATATGAAAATACATGCATGATGAGGATATATCCCATTATGTGCATACGACACCCAGTTTTGAGGAACAGGAAAATAGCAATAGGAGCTGTAATACCAATCCTGCATGTACCTACATATATCTGTACACACACAGAAAACAAGACAAAACAGGCACTGCCAGTAACATGTGTGCAACATTTAAGTTCCTTATAATTATATCCATTAGTATAGGGATTTGAAGCCGGCCAGCTGAGAGTTGACATTGGTGGGGTCATTAGTTAGTTCCAACTCGCTATTGTGTGTGGGAAGAACGAGTTTTTAAAATAGTTAGTTCTTGTGAAGGGTTTTAAAGCTGCATGGGGTTTCGATAACGGTTTGGGTAAGCAGGGGTTTGCCAGTTCAGGTTTGGTTGGGTACTAACCTTGTCAAATAATAGTAGGCATATAGCTTTGCCATTTTTCTTCTGCTAGCCATGGTAGGTATGTCACAGTAGTCAAGTAGCTCATTGTAATTAGAGCGCCATGACTTGGTGCAGACCCTGAGGGCAAACTTTTGGACATCCTCTATTGCCTTGATGTCTTTGGCAAGAAAAGGATCCCACAGTGACACAGGACTGGCATACTCCATGTGTGGTCGAATCAGTGATTTATGTATAGTTTGCTGAGTGTAACAGGGCTTGAGAATTTGTAAAAGGTCCTGTAGAGTAATCCGCGACTTTTATTGCAAATTATATATGTGTGGTAAGACCATGTGAGATCAGATGAGAAGTTTACTCCCAGGTAGCAAAAGTTATCCCTTTCATTAAGGGCATGAGAGTCGCCAACAACAAGGGGTACATCATGCAGGTGAAGTAGGGTGACGCTTTTTAGAGAATGTTAAGTAACAGCATTTGTGTAGGTTCAACTTGAGGTAGTTGTTGTCTATCCTGTCACTGTTTACTATGGAACGATTATTATAATAAACTCGTAATTATTATTTTTGTGTACATGCAATTATAAATCAAGTTATGTTACTATATGCATGGTTCTAGCTAGGGATTTATGGCAGTAAACCCACCAAGCCCAAGGGCGTAGCTAGCCCGTATGGTAAACCAAACCAAGTGTAACAACATTACCAAACCTTTACTCCATGGTAACGATCACCCTTACGCCGGGGTATAAGGAACCTTATCCCGGGGTAAAGGATAAGATCGTTCTGCTAGGCTATTTCTTGGAAGGACAAGTGTATGCCAGTGTGCCAAGGTGGTTAACCTGGACAAGTTTGAGGTAGAGTAAGGCCTGAGAACGATTGTAACATTATAAGGATGTACGCTTTATTAAGGCGTAGATAGTGAATTAGTTATATCTATGCGGGAAGGAAATGCCAAATGGAGAATGTAGGTGAGTGACCTAACTCAGCCTTCTGACTTGCATATATACATGCACCTTCCACGAGTTATCAACAGTGAAATTGTAATGTGTATAATGACAAAGAGTGAGAAGAGTGTCAGACTACTGATACCTCTACACAGTAACGTCACATCTTGTCAAGACGTTTGCACATAATTAGATGACACAACGCACAGAATTTGTAACAATGAGTAAAGAGTGCAAGTGAAGAGGATCAACTCGACTATATATTGTCTCTATTTAGATGATTTTGTGAAGAGATTGTCTCCTATCAATGTGCAGTGAGCAGCTCTGAACATTGAATGCGAACGACTAGCTAGAATCAGATGTCATCGTTCAATTACCACACCCCTAAAAACGTTACGCCGTGACTCACGGTTAACATTTACTAGGAGATTACTATGCACTCGGTGGACAAGTTTTGCTATAATTATAATACGCACTCTTAATTCTGCAATGGCATTCCAAGTAAGCAAAACTAGGCATAACTCGAGAACCAAACTTTTGCATTTCCAGGAATTAAAATATGACGAACATCATTGTTCCATGCAAGCATGCAGCTGTAGTAGTCTACACACGGGTAGACACACACACTATGATTAGCCTCCTTTACTGGCCTCCCCTGTGCGGCCTGGGATAAAGGCTAACTACGGTATACCTCGCTTGTTCAAGCGATTGCACACTGGGGCATAATTATGTACTATTGCAATTGTGGACGTGCAGTAATTCAGATATTTCTCTGTTTTTAGGGTACTAATTTTGGCAGAATTGTAGTGTAAAAAGTGCTAGCTTGCTTAGCCTACTCTCAAAAGTACAGTATACAAATGTACAAGTATACATTAGGAAGAAAAAAAAAGCATTTTTTGAGTTCATTATTAGCGCGTAATTAATTTAGTGTTAATTACAAATGCACTAAAATTAGTACTCGTTCATCGAAATTCAGCAGCTAGAAGCTTTTCTAACCTCAAGATCGTTAATTATAAGACAAAGGGTATGAAAAAAACTAAGCACTTATGGAAAAGAAATCACAGTTTGGATTTTAATAGGCTTATCTATCTGTCCTCCGGCCACAATAACCTCTCCACTAGGAAGTGCTGAGCATGTGGAGTAGTATCGTGCAGTAGGCAGGTCTCCCACATTCACCCACCTCCTGGTGTCAGGCTGGTAGAGGTGAATCGACGAACTTGGGTTGTCTCTGTCGTCTTGTCCACCAACGGCTAATAGTGACCTCCTAATACTGAGAGGAGCTGACAACCCGAGTGGTACTTCTTGCATGTAAGGTCTGCCAGAGAGTGGGTGTATCCAAATTGGAAAGGGCTTTAGCAATAAGTTCATTAAGGTCGACGTGGAGCACTGTCTTGGTTTCCGTCTTAGTGAGATTCCACTCTCCCATTAGGTAGAGGGTGTTTCCTATGATGAGAGTCGATTTTAGTTCTGATCGTCGGTTAGGTAATGACTGAGCAATGTACCATCTTCTTGATGCCACGTCCAACATCTCCACAGAGGAGGTACGTCCTTTATCATCACGTCCACCAGCTACAATGATATGGTTGTTGAAGGAAACAGCTGTTGAGGATTGACGAGCAATCTTCATTGGTGGGTACGGGTGAGTCCATTCCTCTGAATCAAACACTGCAAGTTGATCACTAGGTGTGTTGTTTTTTGTATCACGTACGCGTCCTCCCACCAGCACTAGTCGATTAGCGACTGATGTCATACCAAACCACTTGGCAGTGTACTCTGGTAGTTTGGTCCACTGATCTTGCTCTATAGCTTCATCATCGTACACATGTCATTGCATGTCATTGCCTCCACCAACATACATCGTCTCACCGATAACAGCACTCTGTACTGTGTAGCCCATCTTGATTGGCATGCTTTTTCTCTTCTCCATTTCAGAGTGAGTGGAGGTCTCAACTCTCTGGGAGGGGGACCCTGAATAATGAATGAGCGTAATTAGGATAGTGTCTACTAACAAGCAAGTGTTACCGTATATAGCGGGTAATTTTCATTGGTGCAAATTTTCGTACGAACAACCAATTTTTGAATATTTCGTATTTTACAGCCCGGATAGCGATGTTGAATCTACTGCGGTAGAATAATTTCGTAGTTTAAATTTTCGTATGATGCTCTACAATATGAAATATTCCACCATACAAAAATAACCCGCTATATATACGGCACTTGTAGATGTATACGTAAACACCGCGGGTGCTGATGCCTCGGTGGAGGCGGCGCCAAAGCTTTATAGCGATGAAGTACTAGTACTAGCAACTATTATTAAATACACAAATGTACAGTTACAAAGAATAGCCATGCAACACCTATACAGTGCCTTTAGTCTATAGAGTAAATAAACGCAATTTGGTACGTGTTAGTACATAAATGTAAATGTTTTGAGATTGGAACATTTCTAAGAAAATATGATGATACCATTGTGTTGGTGAACAAATTATCTAAAACATATCCAAAAATATTTCCATGGCAACCAAAGGTGGTGGGTATGTGGTGGTTTATAAAACACCAACATTTTTCTATAGTGGACAATCGCTTAGCGATGGAAAAGACCAATTGTTTTCGGCTAAGGTATGGAACTTTGGCATAACATTCCTGAATAGTTTAGCTAACATATGCATGGTTACGTATAGCTTACATAAGTACACGTATTGATTAATACTCAATTATGGGATATTTTAGGTGCCTTTTCGCTTAGCGATGGAACTCAAGCAAATTTGTCAGCTAAGGTCTAACTGTTTTTGCACATTAATTGTTAAGAAATTTTCTATCTTTTGATATAAAAAAGTTGTCCAGAAATACTTTAGTTCCGGAGATATTTCATGTTACACATATATTTTACGATCACCCACATTTTTACCTAAAATGATTTCCCACTACAACAACTTTTGGGGAAATATTTTCAAATAAGGTTGTAGCTTATTTATTCACCTACACAATGGCACCAGCACAATTTCTTAGAAATGTTCCAATCTTGAGATACATTTAAGTACAACTACTCACTCTGTGGTTAAATTTACTCTCAAAGCTGAAGGCACTGTAGTCTATGGTAGAACTAATTTCATAGGTATTCTAGCTATTTGCTCTTCTTATAAATTATGCCATGCAAGCTAGTCATAGCAACAGTGTAGTCATGGGCAAGAAAACACTTTTGTATGGGATATACAGTGCATTCAAACCTCGGTATCATGCACTGTACATATTCCATACAAACCTTGTGATTGGTCAATAACTGTATTTTTTAAAGACTGTATAATTTATATGTGTATAATTTTTTATAATTTTATAGGTATAATGAAGTGACTGTAGGATCAGCCCTTCCTGAATGTGACACTCCGTCAGTGCTATCGCCAGTGGTTGTAGTAGTGCTCAAGTAACAGAGCTAAAGTCATCTGGTACGAGTGGTGCTAGTGCAGTGGAGTAAACTTTCAATGTTTTTGTGAGGCAGACTTTGAGAGTGAAGCAAATGAAGCTATAGCTATTCTGTAGCCGCTTGCCTGTAGACTATATCAAGTATTTGCTCTATAATTATACTGTTTAATATAACAGCTATATAGGCAGCATCAGCGTGACAGTAACAATATAGTTATTGCATGCATGTTACTGATTCATTATAGAGAAGTGCGATTGCTTGGAAGAGGGAGTTTTGGAGTAGAGTCCATCGTGCTATTATGGAGGGGTAGACTCTACTTTAGTTGCTGCTAAAATCTTGCCAGGGGGACATATGCATGGGCTCTCAGACGCAGTTTCAAGGGAGATTGCTGTATATGGGTATATATATATATAGAAATTAATACATGAACGCAATTTTAAGTCGTGTTTCCTATATTTATATATAGGAGTGTACAGCATCCCAACATACTCTCACTATACTGGGAGTTATTATCCAAAATACATGAACACAATTTTAAGTCGTGTTTCCTATTTTATATATATATAGGCGTGTACAGCATCCCAACATATTCTCACTATACTGGGAGTTATTATCCAAGAGATGAGGCTCCTAATCATCACCAACTTAGTCAATGGCAAAAATCTGCATATGCTAATTTTTGACTCATCAAGAGTAAGTTGCTATACACAGTATGAAATTCTGCTTACAATTTCTATTTTTTGATTTTGTCATTTATTAATAAGAGAAATGTACTCTGTCACTTGCATTAGTATAATATTAGTCTTTATCTTTAATTTGTACATGCTATTGTAATTAGTACTATATACAGGACACGTAATAGGATAGCATAATAATACTACTAGTGTATCCGTGCATTTTGTAGAATTATTATAAAAACTCCTCAATTGCGTTCAGATGTCACTATTGACTAAGGTGCAGATTGAATTCCAAGTAGCTCAAGCTCTGCGATATATGCACGCTTCTAATCCTCCAACAATCCACCTTGATGTAAAACCAGCAAATGTCCTTGTATATATACGTCTAAAATTTCCTAAATTAGTCCTGAATCATATAATTATATCAAAACTAAAAAACATTTGCAATGTGAACGTTGCTAGCTAGGATTGCCAGGAAAAGAAAAGCGCGAAAAAGCGAAGAAACAAGAAATTCGGCGAGTGCATAACTCCAATCCGTTACAACGTCATGAACATGTACAGCTGAGTGGCCTACTATTGATAAGAAATATTAGAATCAAAATACAGGTTGGTTAAAATGCACAGTTATTGCAAATACAATAACAAATAAGGATTCACACATAAAAGTGACAGGTCTACATAAGAATACACCTTTGGACAGTGAAACAATGGTTCAAATAATTCACTTTCTATACACTATTTGTGTTCCTTCCACTGATAAAAAAGAACAAAGTATACACAGTACTCATTGTGGTAGAAGTAGTTACATGTAGCTTCTTGAAAGTGGGTCTGGTCATGAATAAACTTGAAATACTTCCACCCACACATCCAACACTTAATTATAAGCAATGTGAAAGGATTGGCCAGGAAAAGTACCAAAACAAAAATAATAATTATATAACTTATTGAAACAGTACATGTTCATGACGTTGTAACGGATTGGAGTTATGCACTCGCCGAATTTCTTGTTTCTTCGCTTTTTCGCGCTTTTCTTTTCCTGGCAATCCTAGCAACGTTCACATTGCAAATGTTTTTTAGTTTTGATACATACAGGTTGAGGATGGTTAGCCTGTAGGACACACAATATAACTGTACACTTTGATGACTCATTCATATAATTATGTCATGCGTTCAGTTCATTAATTATATACTTTAATGACATTGACCATTAATCACTTTTCATGTCATGCATTGGTTTACATAGCTAAAAATATTACTCATTTTCTAAAATTGTCCACAAATTAATATAAAACTTGATTGCTTCTTTTACATTTGTAGGCATATTATACTGGTGTATCACACATCTAGCCTGTCGTAGAAAATCCCCATCAGCAGGTGTAGGAGGCTCTTCAGTGTATTTGTCACGTATGTAGCGCGCTTCGTGTACCCGTACAAGTTTGAGCTGGTTTCTTGCTCCTGGAGTGCATGGTGTATATAATTAGACATGTGAGCAAAAGTATTACAGTATAGCTTATAGCTATAATTATATATACATGCATATGTGTATATATATATATATAGTAGACTCTCGTTTATCCGGCCTTCCTTGGGACAGTCAGCTTAGCCGGAAATAGCGAGGCGGCCGCAATTAAAAAAACGATCCTACCTCAAATCTATAATTACTATAATTTTGCAATTCTGGCTCGAGGATCATGAATCATTATGAGTGTATACCGTAATAAATGTATAATGTATTACCATATAGTTCAGGTAGGTTGAATAGCTTCTCAGGGATTCCACAAGGAGACGTAAGATGTCTCTGTTTCCTAACATAGTCCAATCTACAACAATTTCGTCTAACTCTTTCTGAAGTACGTCCATGAATGCCAAACGCAAACATTTCCTAAAGGCTAGCAATGATTAGCTTCCACAACCAACTGGCCATATAGTGTGCCCTATAATAAAACTCACAGCTGTAGTGGATCAGTCTCATCAAATAAACCCTTGGCTTGCAAACCCTGCATGCGTAAGACTCGATTGTATTTACATGCATATTTGTGTCCAAATAATAATAATTTTTTAGATCTGTGATGCAATTTATTAAAGTAAGATATGCAGGGCTATCTAAAAACCATGCAGTAACAGCTAGTGTAATTATAGCCGGGAAATAAGAGCGGATTCTAAATCATGTACTATTATATAGGACTATATACTGCATAGGGCTATATACTGCATAGGGCGCTATTCGGTCATGCATGCTTTAAGTTATACTGCATGTGTATATAGCAATCAGAAGAGGTAAGGATGCATGCTGGCATATTTGTATTACATCATTTATACTGTACCTTAAAAAGATTTATCCTTACAACGCCATAATTATTCCATCGTTTGAGGATACTCCACCAAGCCTTTATTCTCTGAGCATTATCAGTATAAAATTATAACAAAGACCTCTGTCATGATCAAGTATAGTATAGGATTAATTACCTGCCGGGTTTGAAACAGACTTTCCATATCTTAAACATGCCTGTGTACTACTAAGAGAGTCAACATGCATGGTGCTGTCGTAGAAATTTCCATGACAGATACGTGTTCTCTGTTCCCAAGTCACACCTTATTAAAACACTGGGAGCTCCTATTTATAACGAATTCAATGTCATGTATACCATGATAATCATTATAACAATCCTATACCTTTAAGCTTCAGTACACACTGTCAATAAAGTATCGTGCAATCACAGATGGCTTGTTATTCGTTGTTCCTTGTTCTGTTTCTTAAGGTCCTACCATATACAATAGATTCATGTACGTATACATTAAAATTAGTAGAAGTGATTACATCTATAGGTTGTGTAAAATGCATTATAGAAAAAGCTTATTCTCCCTACTATAACACTCTAATACTTTTTGAGCAAAAGGATAACATGGCGAGAGGCATTAGCACAGTGCAGCTTGCAACACTCGTTTTACATTATTTATCACACAAAACAACTTTTGCATATAATTATTAGAAAAGCATTTCTCGAAAAAACATTAATAAATCATTGACTAATTAAATTTGTTATAATGTAAATTAAAGTGAAACAATTAACTTAATTGCAAGAAGTCAACGGAATATGCTTTTGTCTGTACATGTCCTCCAGCTACAATGACCTCTCCACTAGGAAGTACTGAGCATGTGCAGTTGTATCGTGCAGTAGGCAGGTATCCCACTTTCACCCACCTCCTGGTGTCAGGCTGGTAGAGATGGATCAACGAACTTTGATTCAATATGTCGTCCTGTCCACCAACGGCTAGTAGTGACCTCCCAATACTAAGAGGAGCTGACAACACGAGTGGTACTTCTTGTAAGGTCTTCCAGAGAGTGGGTGTGTCCAGGTTGGAACGGGCCTTTGCAATTAGTTCATTGAGGTCGACGTGGTGCACTTTCTTGGTTGCCCCAGTGTGATGAAACCCTCCCATTAGGTAGAGGGTGTTTCCTATGAGAGTTGATTGCAGTACTGATAGTAGGTTTCGTAGTGACTGAGCAATGTACCATATTTTTGATACCACGTCCAACACCTCCACAGAGGAGGTACGTCCATTATCATCCCATCCACCAGCTACAATGATGTGGTTGTTGAAGGAGACAGCTGTTGAGTGAGAACGAGCAATGCTTATTGGTGGGTACGGGTAAGTCCATTTCCCTGACTCAAATACAGCAAGTTGATTGCTGACTTTTTTGTTTCTTGTATCATATCCTCCGACCAGCACTAGTCGATTAGCGAGTGATGTCATAGCGAACCACTTGGCAGTGTACTCTAATAGTTTGGTCCATTGATCTTGCTCGAGCTTCATCACTGTACACATGTCACGTTCATTGTCTGCATCACCTCCACCAACATACACCGTGTCACCGATAACAACACTCTGTACCGAGGTGGTCATTTCGATTGGCATGTCTTTTCCTCTTCTCCATTTCAGAGTGAGTGGAGGTCTCAACTCTCTAGGAGGGGGACCCTGAATAATGAATGAGTGCATGTAATTAGGATAGTGTCTACTAACAAGCGAGTGTTACTTGTAGCAATGAAAGCACCGCAGGTGCTGATGCCTCGGTGGAGATGCCAAAGCTACATAACATAAAGCTACTAACTATAGCTTTTATGCACATGATAAACAATTTAATTTTCAAAATTTAAATTGTTTAAATTGTGTGTACACAAAATTTAAATTGTTTTTGCTGCATGCAAAAACTCAGAGAGTGGGTAATGATCGACCATGATTGTTGTTAAAAACGATTGATGGCAAAAGTTCAAGTATAAAATTTAATGGCTGCATTAGCAGAGCCTTGCAGCTCTCTTCTCACTCTTGCAGCTACCAATAGCTAGCGTTCTAGTACAGAGCTAACTACTAAGTAGAGTAGCAACACTTGGTAAACAAGTTTGACTACGTGCTCTTCTGAAAAGGCTGCAATGGCATTCCAAGTAAGCAAACCTAGGCATAACTCGAGAACGAAGCATTATTTTGCAAATCCACGAATTAAAATCCAAGTAAACATGACTAGAAGCCTATAGAAACTCTTACTTGCACTTGATTCATCCTTGAGGTAACAGTGTACACACACACACACACACACACACACAGACACACAAACACACTACCGTATACCTCGCTAGCTTGCGCATGCGCACCGAGGCATAATAATTGTATGCACACTAAATCACTTTCTCTAATTAGCTTAAGAGGCGATGCCCACCAGTCCACTAGAATGTACAGTACGATTATAACGGATCAACACTCATGTACAGTAAGTGTTATAATTATGTCAAAGCACTTAGTAACAGACTTTACATTTGCTAACCTATATATAATGCGTGGTATGATAGTCGTTACTAGTGTACGAGTCATCAGACGGTTATGTACTAGAGTACAAGAGTATGTGCATTTTCAATTAGTACAACACAACAAGGAATTTAATAAGCACTAATTGCCTGTGACATCACATCCAGGGTCCATCATTATTGTGAAAGTATCACTTTTCAATCCTCTGTAACTTCTCCACATGCTACACTTCCTGCTCTTTTTACATACCTTATTGTTACTTTTATAAACGGATACTAATTTGAGCGAATTTGAGCGAATTTGTAATTAACGCTAAATTAAGTACACGCTAATAATAAAACGTAATTAAAAAATTATGAATCTCATTAAAAAATAAAAGTTTTTTTCTAACGTACTTTGTATAATGTAATGTACTTTTGAGAGTATGCTAAGCAAGCTAGCCCTTTTTTCATCTGTATCTCTCCAAACTTTCCATTCAACCTTAAAACTCATACTTGTACATCTTTTGAGATATACTGTGGTAATGAATTTGCTACAAATCCGCCAAAATTAGTACCCTAAAAACAGAGAAAAATTTAAAATTACTACCCGTCTATAGTAGATAATGATCTCGGGCCTATAAAGGACCTTGACCACAATCTACTACCGGGCCAATAAACAGCTTGTGGCACTCATAGCCATGTAATAACTAATACCGTATTAGCCTCCTTTACCGGCCTTCATAGAAAAGGCCTGCTATCGACTGCTTGCGCATGCGCCAAATTATTGGATATTTTTTCCCGGAAAATTTCCTATAATACAGAATTCATCAGAGAAAATATCCTAAAAGTCATACACAGAGCTATATAGCTAGCTAGCTAGAGACAGAGCTGCGTAGGTTTGTTGTACAGCTATTTTCTTCTGATAGAATCAGTAGCAGTAGTATAGTAGACTTTCACCAAAGTTAATGTTAAATGGGCGTGGTCTGTCCATATAGGCTCTTGTCAGCTTTCGCTCCGTTCAGACGATTGTCATCCACACTGTTGCAGGCTGTGAGTCTTTTGTTAACATAGCAGGCTAAGGGTATAGCTATCAGAGAATGCTATCCGATGGGCTAGAAACCTTCAATCGAACTTTCTATCTACTTCCTTCAATCCACTTCCGTTCGTTGTGATGTCATAGTTTTACTGAGCATTTACGATGTTATCCAAAGCCCCCAGATACCGGGGGGATATTAGCGCATGCGCAAGCAGTCGATACCAGGCCCACTTCCCTAAGTGAAGTGGGAAGTGCGGCCTGGGATCGAGACTAATACCGTATATGCTTGATCAGGAGCCGCGGCTACTAAATGTTTCATTTTGCTGGAAGAGGAGGCTACAATTCTAGAGAGGCTACTGTTCAAGAGCGGCGTTTATTAGCTCCAGATAATTTAGTTTGTCATTAAAAGTTGCTTTCACCTGCATAAACTTGAACTCTGCCATGAGAAAGTCTTTGTGAAGCACTAACAAGCTGCTATACTTGTAGCTACTACATGTAGCTAGCTGCTAGTAATAATTTTTTTGGGCTGCCACGTGCAGAATGCTAGAGTCAAAGTTTACTGAGGCTACTATTTGAGAGCGGCTACTAAATGTTTCATTTTGCTAGCAAGGGAGGCTACTATTTGAGTGCGGCCTTTATACAAGAGCGGCCTCTGATTGAGCATAATTATACGGTACATACAGCACCTCAAACAACGCTACTCGCCCTCACAGACACTAACTGTATTTGTTCTAGTCCGCAAATTTATTATTTTCTTTGTGCCTCTAACACAGCCTCAATTAAACCACGGGGAAGCACAAATTATACCACGAGGAAGCCTTGTTTCCAAACCCTCTCTCTTATATCTACTAACGTCATTATAGGCATATCCACAAAACGAAGTATACTCAAAAGGATGTGTAAAGTCTAAGTGGTTTTGTGGTCAAATGGCTTCATTAACTGGGTTGACAAGTACTGTATAGCGTGTATACTTTGAGGGTATAAATGTTCGCGGTTTTCGTTATGTACATGTACTGCGAACATTTATACCCACGGATTTAATATCGCATGCATGCATGCTGCAGAAAGGCTGATCCGCAAAATTTTTAACAGTCATTCCGCGAAATATACCCGGCCGCTATACGATGGATTTCAAGAAAAATGCTATCAGCTCTTTCGGATGGAAGCGCTTTTTAACAAGAAATACAATCGTATAATTGAGTTTCAGAGAAGTTATGACAAGATTATGAAGGTCAAGCTCAACACAAATGAACTGTTACAGTAGTTATAGAGGCTTACACACAACTTGACCCAATGAGACAGCACCCGTGCGCGAATGCATTAGTACAGTACTCATTATTGCTGTAATTAGGAACATTCACACACTGCATGTACGCACCTTCTCGACTGGTTGAGTGTCCTTTGATTCCCTCTTTGTTGCCTCCACTGGGTCTGAGACTCTTTTCAGTGAAGCATCTAAGTAAGAATTAAATAGGACAATTTTTTCGAAAGTGTAAAACACATAAATTGTCATGGGCTATATACGTATCTAATAGACTCACAGATGTCCCTGGCAGATGGTCTCCTCCTCACGTTTTCTTGCAAACAACTGTCGATAAGCTTCCTCAACCTGTGTGTGTGAGGAATCTGGGCAACATGGATTGATCGATCCTTGGCTGATTTGACCGTCTCTAACTTGCAAACAATCTGCGCCACAATCACCCCATAGGAAAACACATCCAGACTATTATCGTAATTCTCCTCTTCCAATCGATATGCCTCGGGAGGTAGATACCCTCTACGGTGACCCATGGTTGTGAGGGTTGAGCTAAGCTTGGAGGAATCGTATAGCCGTGACATGCCAAAGTCGGAAATCTTTGCAACAGGCACTGATCGTGTAAGTTTCAGCAAGACGTTATCGCCACAGAGGTCACGGTGGATGATCTGCTTGCTGTGAATGTAGGCCAGACCACAAGCCATGTCATTGGAGAGGCTAATTTCACATTCACTAGTGAGGGACTCTTCATCAAGGTTGGAGAAATAGGATCTCAAATTGCAATCCATCAGCTCAACAACGAGGATTGTACCACCTGATTTGGGGTGCTTAGCAGTCAATAAAAACTGAACAACGTTTGGGTGCTGAAACGACTTGAGAAAATCACTCTCACGATCAATGGCATCGCTAGCATCTTCACTTTTGGTGGCAGGAATATTTGTTTGCATCTCCATAGCAACCTGGTGTAATAGTTTGATAGCACAAGAATCGCCTCTGTAGCTGCCTTTAAAGACTGCTCCAAATGCACCACAACCAAGTCGTTTGTCTAGGAAAATGGTCAAATCTTCATTGATCTTGTGGCGATCTTTATCAACTGTAGAGTATTGTGTATGTGCATGTGGGTCGGGAAGTGTGTAAGGTAGTGAAATATTATAGCAACTAACAAACTAAGCAATATGCTTGATTAGAGGCTATGTTCTTCGTGGGGGAGGAGTTACATGCTCAGTATGATCACACCCCCCCCATGACTACTAATGTTTCATTTTCTAGCAGAGGAGGCTACAATTTGAGAGGTGTTTATTAGCCCCAGCTAATTCAAACACTTTTAAGTTTGTGATTTTCATAAACTCTGCAAAAGCAAGGGTATCTCTATTCACTGGACTGGAATGACCTCTGACCTACTAGCACTAAAGTGCAAACCCTCGGCTGGTGAGGGTTTGCACACGATGCTGTGCGTGCAGTATAATTATAATTATGATCATAGAGAAGAGTTTACAATATAGTATGATATTGAACGCTTGGAAATGGCTCTGGGAATATCTTTCTAACAGAAAACAAATGGTTTTAGTAAATGGGAACCATTCGTCAATTGTTCCTGTTACTTCTGGAGTGCCTCAGGGGAGCATTCTTGGCCCCCTGTTATTTCTGGTTTTTATTAATGACTTGCCAGACTGTGTAGAGTACTCTAAAGTGCACCTATTTGCTGACGATACAAAATATTCGAGAGTTATCCACTGCGGGGAGGATGTCAACAAGCTACAGTCGGATATCGACAAAATTCTTAATTGGAGTGTAACAGGAGGTCGCTCTATTTTACCGAATCCAAAAGTATACAAATGAACTTTTGTTCCTGACAACCTGCTTAACCTTCCACATACACATCAGGGTTCTAGCTAGCAGAAAAATAAATCTCTACTGGACTCATATGTTGACTATTAGAAAGCTAGCTATACTAGAAGTGTTTTAGCCTAAAAAAATAGCATAGACAGTAGAGGAAGGGGATTGGAAACGAGATCACGTGAGCTTATGCTTGCAACGTAAGGCCTTTGGGACAGTGCGTGCAGCAACCAATAGACACCTTGAGGTGTGATTTTATTGATTTTGAGGTCATGAGAGGATACGAATAGCCCTAAAATTTGTCTTGAGGTATGGCTAGGTACAAAATGAAACATTATTACTTGATGTTCACTCTTGGTAGTACACAAAATTTGAAGATTTTACAACACTTAGCTTCTTCTTTTTATTGTGCATGGGGTAAGAACTGACTTATGAATTGCAAATGAATGTTCACAGTAGTAGTACATATGATGGTATTTTATTGCTTCAGCTATATATATTGGAAGTGGGGATATCATACTTCTTGAGTTATTGGCCGATTTGTTGATTTCCACTAGCCATCTTTGCAGAGGAGCTTCTCTATAACTAACTGAGTTTATATTCGAGACTCGGCAATAATTATTAAAGATCAATGTCCATAATTATTATTGCTCATTAGATTTTGTATTCATGCTCTGATTTGTCACTGCAGTGTCGATGTGTGGCAAGAACTTGGACTGAGAAATCACTGGAAGAACATAATTATAATTCATTATGTTTAGACCATGCTTATACCTTTTATTGATTGCTTATTGTTGTCTATGCATAATTATAAGCTTCCTCAAGCTTTTAGTTTAGCATAAACTGCCATTAGTGCATAAAAAAGTTTATTGCAAGCTCAGCGCTTCAAGCTGCATCCATGGTCGCGGCTATAATTGAGGTTGCAACACGGACTGTCCGTGTGAAATCAGAGGAGGTTGGAGACGATCACGTGCACCACTTTTTTTTGCTGAGCTGGCACAAAAATTGACAGTGAGTTCTATGTAAACTTCTAGCTGACGTTGCACGGTCATTAGACTGAAAGCAAACCTTATGTGCCTCTCTGGCTTCTTTTGATATAAAACTTTCATTAACCAACCCGATCCCCTCTATTCTGGCAAGTTATCAGTGCATACAGTGTTTACTAGATTCTTGCCAGCCAGTACAATTCAAGCTGCATACAGCACCGCTGAACTATACTCCACCCTATAGTCTTGGTCCAGCCAGACAACAGACACAGCTAGTGCGGTGTTACAAGTTAGCAAAGCAAGAGTATCCATAACTTTTTTATTACGGTTATTCGGTATCTATGGAAACGTGAGCAGAGACATTAGGAATGTCATATGATTGATGACGCGTGGCCAACCTCCTCTGGTGGGAAAGAGTGCTAATTGCCTGCGTTCCAATCCCCTTCCTCTACTATCTATGATTATAGCTACCATGTGGTCATTATAAGAGGGCGTTAAGACGGCGCCCAATAATTGAAGCAAGGCGCCACGCCTCTTAACGCCCTTTTGACGAGAACCCTGCACACTGGCTGGATCATGAATAAAGTACTATCTGAAGATCTTGGACTTTTCGTGCAATCAGATCTGAAATGGGAGCCCACTACAACTCTATATCAGCTGAAGCCTTAGAAAGGACGTATGAAGAGAAGAGGGCATCCTTCTCTTCCACTTGTTGACCTTTGTGGCTAACCCTACCCAACAGTACAGTACAGCTAGCTAGCTGGATTGACGAATTAATTCTATCGTGGCTTGTCTATTTTTAGTGCACACGCCCCTCCCATTTGTAATTTGATAGCATGTAGTTGCATGCCCTCTTCTCTTCATACGCCCTTGGTGTTAGGCCTTCTGAAAAGAACTTTTCTTCTACCAACTCGATCAAAACTAAGAAACAACTCTACATTTCCTTAGTGAGATTTCAGCTATCGTATGGATCTCAACTCTGGCGACCAATGCTGCTCAAAGACATATAGAAAAAATACAAAGGAGAGCCACAAAGTTTTCCTTCCCCAAACCACATCTCCTATATGACCTATAAGGAACGACTCGTCTACCTAAACATTCTCCCACTCATGTACCACCTTGAGCTGGCGGACGTTATGTTTTTTATCAACTCGTACAAAAATCCTTCAAGCAGATTCGATATATCCAAGAATGCTACAGTTGCTACGGGGACTACCAGGTCGTCAGACAATTTAATAACTTTTGCCGCACAAACTTACTCCGGCACTTCTACTACAATCGTCTGCCTAGGCTTTGAAATGGCCCACCTTCGATAGATACTTCACTCTCAAGTCAAAACTAACAGCTGAAAACTTTTACTAGCCCTGCCCACATTTCAATACCATTAGACTCTACCGTACCCTCGCGAAAATACGCCCATCCTTTTCTGCAAGAAGTTTAGGCTTTTTAGCTAGGGGACTGGGGACTGGGCGTTTATTCGCGAATGGTGAGTTTTCATTCAAATATACGCCCACCCGCGGCCTCAAATCGAGGCTTAAATCTATGACAATTCTTTTATTTTCATTTCAGTATGAACATTTCATTGACAACAACAATGTTATAAACTAATGCATGAGTAAGAATGAACATGAAGAAGTAACTCTGACTCCATTCGTTGCTTGTCAGATCGTAGCAGCAGGAACTTCCCAAAGGATGGTAGGTCATACTCCTACAGAGCTATATATCAGGTACTTTGTTTCCAGGTACTTTGTTTCAGAAAACCAAGGCAAGGTAACCTTGCCTGGGTGATGACTTTGATATCTTGTTCTCAGATTTGTTAATTGCTCCCTTTCTCCGCATAATAAGAATAGTTGTTCCCTGCATATACATTGTATACATCTTCAAGGGCAAACAGATCCACACAGAGAAACTTATATGTCTGATCTTAGTCCAGCAAGGAGTATAGATATACTACCTAAAACTTGCTTTTTCGGAGTGAACATGTGGCATTTAGCTACTGCGCATGCTCAAACTCTACATTCTGGGTGGGCGTATAATCGAGTCAAATTACCCTTGTGCAACAACTTCGAAGCAAAAGAGGGGATGGGTGTTTATTCAAGATGTCCTTATTTTCACGAGGGTTGCGGTATACATGTAAATGCATTGGGCATGTTTCACAGTACTTCTGGCAGATCTAGAAATGCCAGGGGGGCAACTGCCCCCCCCCCCTGCTGTCTACGGCCCTGGGATAGTCATGCCATACTTCTAAGACTCTAGGCTTCTTTGCATGCCGTGATAAATGTATTGATCCTACACCGTAAAAATGTTTGTTAATTCTACTGTATACTGTTAAAACAACACTTGTTAAAGTAGTTATTTTGACAACATTTTTGTGAATGTAACAGATTATGGTTATTTTTTAGAAATGTTGTTATTTTAACGTCGTGTTTCCTAAAACTGAGATAAAGTGTTAATATACTACGTATGTCTTAAAATCACAATTGTGGCCCAGTTATTTCAAAAACATTTTCACAAAATAACAACATGTATAATTATGTATTTTGACAAAAGTGACATCATTGCACATGTTTGACAGCTGCAAGGGCAGCTGCCACATTTTCTTTCTTTTAACTTTAGCTAGCTCGAGAGCTAGAGCTAGATGCTGTATAGCCTAATGGATGTGAAAAATTTGTCTGCTACTGGTCTTTCATCATGGTTGGAGGAAAAAGGAGTGCAAGATTCATATTGTGAAGTGTTTGAAGGTATATTCACTTAAGTCAATACTCACAACACTTAGCTATGTAGATCTCTACACTGCCACCGTTAAAAATACCACCTTCCACTTAAATAATAGACTACTACCTATTTGGTCAACACCCACTTAAAATACTGTATCAATTCATTGCTTCCCACTTCTGGTGTAAAACTAATCTAGCTTTTAGCTATTTAAAACTATATTTTTTTTTACCTTCAATTGTAGATAATGAAATTGATGGAGAGGCTTTTCTAGAGCTGACAGAGAATGACATTAAGGAGTTGGTTAAGCCACTAGGTGTTGTAAAGAAGCTGGTGAGGCTACAGATAGGCGTACAACTACCTGTCTCTACCGTAAGTAGTATGTTATCTGTTGTGTACTTAGCTACTGCTTTAACGATGCATATTTGTACACAGGATTTGATTGTCTCATCCGCAGTGGATAGCAGTAGTCGAGTAAATGATTCTACACCCCAGAGGACTCAATCTAGTGTGCCTAGACGTTCTCAATCATCTACCCCAAAAGTGTCTAGTATCTCTACAGACAATTTTGCTATTCCTCAGAAGTGGAAACCAACCATCATGGCTGCTATTAAAGAAAAATCCCTTAATCCTGAAGTTCGGAATGAAATCGTAAGAGATCTGGTGACGCATGTATACGCATACCTGGAACAACCAACGATGGTGTTTATTGGAGAGGTCGCCAAACAGCTAGTCGAAAAACACCCATTTATGGCTGACTCTGGAGCAGCACCATTTGTAAGTCTTTAATAAACCTGTAAGTTTATAATTATGTCAATTCGTAATTATAGGGATCTTGGCGGAAAAAAATGATGGATAGAGTCTATAATGTTGAAAAAGGCCGTAAACGCATAGCCTCTCCATCTGACGAAACTCCTCCAACAAAGCGTGGTCGCCCTAAAAAGGTTTCTATTCTAGCATCACGTTACCCGGCTGTGTCACCTATGGACGAAGGAAATACTGACAGTGAAAAAGCACTTGCCAATGAGATGGAGAATGAACATCCTAGAAGAGACATTGTGTTACCTCTTATGAAGAAAACATTTCACAATCGCAGGCAATACATTTTGAAGAGCACAGAGTCAGTGGTACAGAAGGTTACCAAATTTCCAGCTCTAAAGATGACAGCAGTCGTGCGTATAATTATACTATCGGTTTTGTGTGCATGTGCATGAGTGTATGTTGTTATACTGTGCTTATGTATTGTCACATGTTTCTATTGCAGACTGAACAAGAACTAGAGCTCGTATTGTCAAAGCAAAATATGTATTCTTCGTTTGTTGCGGAGTGGACAGGAAAATGGATACCAGCCGTAATTGGCTACTGTGAAAAACTCAAACGAAAGGATATAAAAGACTTGCTGCCAAAAGGTAGGTATTTTTTTCATATAACTAGAGGATGCTTGTACCTTTATTAGGTGACGATGACGATGAGGAAAGATCTGTGATTAAAATGTTATTTCAACTTCTCTGTGTGCAACGAAAAAAGAAAGAGGGGGATCTGGGTGATTTTTTCAATGAATATGAGGTATGCGACAAAAAATGGAGCCCGTTCTATTGACGATTGTATATCTTCTTCCAGATGTCTGCAGATCCTGAGCTAGTGGCTTCCAAACAAGGAAAGAATGCTCCCTGGATTGGTCAATTTTGTGCCGAGGATGGTGTTGTCACCTTTTTCGTTTTCGTGGAACAATCTGTGTTTTGCACTGTGACAACCCTATCAAAAGCGATCTTCATATGGTTTTCTCTGTTCTATGTTTTTAATTTAGAATAATAGCAAAGCAGTGCATGACCTCTGTATCTTTTTTCAAGAGTTTGTGTTTGGCCTTCCTCATAGCGTTTCAGGAAAAACTTCTACCTATTTATCCATCACTACTGATATTCAAGCTTTAGCTTCATGTTAATCATGTAGCTATTGTATACACCATTATGACTGTGTATACTCTTTCGCTCTTGTGATTACATGTACGTAGTGCTACCTCCTCGTATACGTTATTTTCAGTTTTAAGAACCAATTTGAGTCATTTTTATAATTTGCAACTTATAATTATGATGCTATAATTATTATTATAGCTAATTGTTATTGTAAAGGTAACAATAGACCACTGTATCATACAATATTAAATTGTTACTTTAAAAATATTCACTATGTCTTAACAAAATGAAAATGTTAAATTTACATCTTGGATAACTCTCTATTAACTAAATGATAGTTAATATTACATAATTAATTAGTAAGAAACACCAATAATAATTCAGTAAAATAACACTTCATATTTTGTTATTTTACAAATAACTAATGTTGTTAAAATAACACCTTTTTTAGAGTGTTATTTTAACAAAAAGATTGGTTACCTCAGTTGCAAAATTTTTAACTAATTTTTTTGGTTATTTTAACTAAACTGTTTTTACGGTGTAGACCTAGTCTAGACAGTTTGTCTCAGTCATGTACCACTGTGCTCGTGTGTCCAGTTTGGTGCATGCACTGCATTTTTTTTATATCACTCTTGTGGTTTCTTAATTTTTGCACTTTTAGTGCCAGTTTAATGTGGCAATCAAGGTCAAAGGTCATCTCAGTAGTCCAGTCCAGTGAATAGAGACACCCGCAAAAGCACTAACAAGCTGATACCTATAGCTAGCTGCTACTGTAGTCTATGGGGGGCCAAATGAGTCAAAATGCCAGTTGTGCATGTCTCCCACATTTTCAGAAGTAAATTGAATCCTATTTAACTAGAGCACTGAAGTGCTAACCCTCGACTATTGACATGATCTATACTGACAAGTGTATTATATAGGTCAATAAATAGGTGTCTTATACAATAAATAGGTGCCTAGATACGTACGGTCTTTTGCTACATGTAGCTTTGCTAGAATGATTGGTCATCATCTAGTCTCACAAATGTATCCATGTACATACCGTATAGCGGGTAAGTTTCGTAGGGTAAAAAATTCGTTCAACTCGAGAAGCGGTAGTTTTCGTGAGTAAAAATTTCGTTTAGTCTCGTGGCTGCACGGCATTCCTACGTTCAGATAAGCTACGCCTACGATAAAATTTCGTGGAGGTCAGCCTGCCCACGAAAATAACGAATATTTTACCCCATGAAAATTACTCGCTATACGGTATATGGTTTCTAGTGTTCTACAGTTATTTTGTATAATTATGGTGCACAATTTCAAACCAGCATACAGTAGAACCTCGATTATCCGGACACCTTGGTTCCAGAAGCAGGCCGGTTAAGTGAATATGCCGGATAATTGAATATATTGACCACACCCACTTAAGTGTTAGACCACACCCATAAATGTAGCTGACTCAGCACTATCTTAGTGTTGCGCATGCGCATGCATGCACAGGCGCCCAGGCTGACTGTTTAGTGGAACCTGAGGGTCGAGAATGAGCAGCAGGGACGCTATATTCCTTTTTGGCAGTGTTATAAGAGGCCATCATATCTCTAAAAGTTTCTGGATACCTGTAGTTGGAGAAAGTGTTGCTGTTGCTTGTGAACCAAGCAATCCATACGATCGCAATGCCGTGTCTGTCAAGAAAGGTGGAAATGTTATTGGACATGTGCCAAGAAATACCAGTAGGATCATGTCCACTTTCTTGTCTCAAGGAGGAACAATTCAATGTGAAGTTGTCGGGCGAAGAAAATACGGTAGAGGTTTGGAGGTACCTTGTATCTATAAACTGACAGGCGAAGAAAGTGTTGTAATAAAGACGAAGAACAAACTTGTTAAAGTCAATAATAAAAGTACATTACACTGACTAGCTCTAGTATACCATTCGTTTGTGTCATTAAATTTTATCCAAAATGATACATGTCATTGACTCATTTAATATGAAAAGGTTATACAAATCTATGTACATGGTCCAAAAAACGTCGTTATTTCAGATTGCTTTATCGTGCTTAGTCTCTTTTCAGCTGCTAAAGTTTGTAGCTGTCGAACACACGTTGTGTTATACGTATTGACCTCTGGTTGATGCTCCAACCAGGTCAAACATTGCTCGAACATGAATGCGGCTTCGCTGTGAGAGATAACTGGTTGTTCATCTTCATCTTCATCTTCACTATCAGTGTGAGGATCGTCCAACACAGAATCACATATCTGTGAGTCTGTCAACATCTGAATTCCCGGGTCATTCAAGTCACTGTCAAGCCAAGTTCGAATTTCAGTTTCACTTAGCTGATACCTAATTTGTTTTAGTACTCCTTGAAATTCTTGCTCGGAGGACTGCTCCTCACTGGTTATAGTTGATAGAGTGGGAACAAATTTGGGTCTAAAACGAATGCCTTGAGAGTAACCATAGCTGTATGTCTTCGTTTCAGGTACAGCAACTGATTTGAGCGTAAAAAAATCGTCATTCAGGTTGGCCTCCTCAAATAAGGGGCCAAGAATTCTTGATACAACAGTAGATTGATGAGAATGGGAAGCTGTTATGGAGAGAATCTCTTTTTGGGTGATCCCACTAAGAGGCAATATTTTTCGCCAAGATTTTCTCAATGTACTGGGATCTATCTCATCCCACGCTTCAGCAACAAGATATGAAACTTTTTTCATATCTACACCTTTAAGGAACTCGACCACTGAAATCCCTCTATCATCTTCAATTAGGAGTTTGCGAAGGAGCTTTTTCTTGTACCGTAACTTCAGAGCTTCCATTACCCCCTGGTCCATTGGTTGGATTAAGGATGTAACGTTAGGGGGCAAATATATTGCTGTTATCTTCCCGCATGTACTGACTAACAGGTCGGAGTGTGGGTGGGCCGAACAGTTGTCCAAAGTAAGTACTGCTCGGGGCTCTAAACCAAGCTTGATCAGTTCTTGACAAACATAAGGAACAAATGCCTCGTGAAACCAATCGAGAAAGAGAACAGCCGTCATCCATGCACTTTTCTGTCCTGAGTACCTAACAGGTAAGGAATCCACATTAAGAGACTTGAAACATCTTGGTTTGATAGATTTACCAATCAAGTGTAGTTTCAGCTTAATGGACCCCGAAGCATTGGAGCATACATTCAATGTAACTCGATCTTTTGATTTTTTTCGTCCTTTGGCAGACTTCTCAAACGATGCAGCAAGTGTCTTCTCTGGTAGAAGACGGAAGTATAGACCAGTCTCATCGCAGTTAAATATTTGGTCAGGGCAGAGCTTCTCTATTGAAACTGATTTAGCAAATGATGAGACAAATTCGTCAGCAGCAGAATCATTGGCTTGTAAAAGGCTGCTTTATTTCTAACTGCTCATACAATAGTTTCGCCTTCTCACACAGCATTGGACCGCTAATTGGAATGTCCTCCATTCTTTTTTGGGTAAACCATACATAAAGCGTTTTGTCAAGTTTTTCATTCGCACCAAGCTTCATTGATTTCAGTTCATGTCTCATACCCATTTCTACTGTATCTTTCCTGAATTGGAGAATTTTCTCTTTGTTCCTTTTGATGTCACCCACAGTACTACGCCCAATGTTAAACTTGCAGCAGATAATTGAGTAAGAAACTGATTTGTCCAACAAACTCAGCACTTCTAACTTTTGTGTCAATGTAAGCACAACTCTCTTTCTCTTTCCATTCACACTAGTAGCCTTAGTAGCCATTCTGTACTAACACCTGCAGCTACAGTTCACTACACAGATTAATTCTGTACACTGTAGCTGCTTTACAGTTCACTACACAGATTACCTGAACTGCGTGCGCGCATGCGCATTGTATATCAGTATAAGTGCGCATGCGCACAACTGACCACACCCCTTTTTCGTCAACATAGCTGAACTTTGACCCTACACAAATATCTATCAGTCTGACCAGATAATCGAAGTTCCGGATAATCGAGGGCCGGATAATCGAGGTTCTACTGTATTTATACTTCGCAGCTGCAGCTTGTAGCCTATACTACTAAGATACTACTAGGAGACTACACTATAGAGTGTCTAAAATAAGGAGGGACCAGGAGTTATTTAAAAGCTGAAAGAGGATTGTTTCATGACCAGACTCGACTGGAGTAAAGCAAGTGTTTTTCTAGGTGAGTTTCTCCAGGCAGTTGTTCTGGCTATAGCTGTTGACTGAAAATGATAATACCTACCTGTTTGTATTAATGGCAGGCATTGACGGAAAAAGGCTATGGTTATTTGTGGATGACTTTGACGAGCTGTATATAGTTCCAACCCAGTGGACAGGCTTGATCAGCACCTTGTTCATGTTCACACCCAACTGTACTTTGGCACTTAACTTGATAATATGGTAAATCATTCTATTTGTACTATAAAATTAGCGACCCATTCCATAGCGGTGCATATATCCGTTCCACGTGGCTATAATAAAATCAATTGTACAGCTCCAATGGTAGAACTATATGAGCGACCATAACCAACCAACAAGCTAAAATGTATGCTGCTGCTGCTGATACACATTCGGTACTACTTTGGGTACAGATATAAAATAGATAGATCACAATTAGTCTTGGCTCTAACAGTAATATTTGAGGCAACCAGGTCACTGTAGCGTTGTTAGCTCTGCCCTATTCTCAAGAACTATAAACACTCTTTTAGAATATTCTAACAATTGTATAGCTTCGATTTCATGCCGCGCATTGTAATTCTAACCTAAGCGCCAGAAAATATATACCGTGTAACTGAAAATTTGTGTGAGGTGCAAAATTTTGTGTTTTTCGAGGCCAAGTAAAAACTGCACGCACTGGTATTTCATTCTTGGTAGGTGGTTTCCTGTCATTGAAATATTACAACTGCAAGCATCTATTCTGAGGGCTCTAGAGCCAAATAGCACTCGCGAAATGTTCTCGCTATACATGTACGGTACTCGGTGCTTAAATTGAGCAAAGCAAAAATTGGGACTCGCCCCTTTATTGTAGGTAGTAGGGAGACACTGTGTGTAATTATGGTGTGCCTTTTATTTAAACGAAAGGTGGTGCGTATGTTTTGATAGCCCATAATTATGACATAAACAACAATTGGAGTGGCATGGTCATCACATCAATATACGTATGGTGCATGGTCTTCATTTGTCTTCATTTCGATCCTTTGTAGGCATGGCTCCATCCTGAAATTTCATCACCGAAGACGATTGCCAAGAAGGCCGTACCTGCCTCTGTTGTAGCTTCTCTAACACTTTATAACGAAGAAGCCGGACAATGGTACTACTAATTTGCTGCAACAATAATTATACTCTGTACTCATGCAGGACATACTTTATGTTCCTGTACATTTTCAATCACCTTTTCTGCTGTTTCATCAAATGTACGTATAATTTAATTGCCACCTCCATTTATCTTTTCACAGTCACATGCCAACAACGTCACTAATTGCATGATTTATGCATGCTACATACATGCTGGTTTAACACAAAAATCAATGACACGGGTGCTGTTTTAACATTGATATAAAGTAACACGTATGTATAGTGTGCTATTTTAGGAGACATTCGAACGACACGCTACCACGTGTTAAAATAACATGTTTGTTTTTACAGTGTTGTGGTATGTATTTCCTGTCTTGTCTTGCAAATACTGAAAAGTTGGGGGTCTTAGGGCAGACTGATTTGATATAGAAGCCATCATTGCTCAGTACTACTCAGTCTACACTAAGACTATAAATTTGAGCTTCAAATGATGTAATTGTGGTTTTGCATCGTAGTGAGTAAATTCCCTGTTTGTGGCTTGTACAGTAATTCTCTGTAAATTTAATTATGGCTTCTGTTATGTCATTGTTTACTATTAGCCTCGGTCCCAGGCCGATTTTTTTTTAATAGAACGAAGTTGAAAAATACGGCCTGGTATTAATTGTATCTGGGCGTGGCAGGAACCGGAAACTAAAACAGAGATTCTTCACATTTTGTTTCCTGCTTTTTTTCTGTAATACTAAAGGTGTACGTAGAGGCATTTTACTCCCGTAAAACTTACAGTAATGTAGCTCCGTGTCATGTTCTCAATTTATAACTAGCTAGCTATGGCATGCAACGCGTTGTCTTGTTTGAAGCAAGATGGCCTCACTCTCATGGCAGAACAGGCCCAGGCTCTCAAGCTCCTGTTTGAGGGAAGGGACGTGTTTATCTGGTTCCCAACGGGGTATGGCAAGTCTCTCTGCTATATCAGTTGCTACCGACTACAAGCTAGGTAGGACCAAGGCTCCTCCTGTTGACAAAAGTGTTGTTCTTGTTAATTGTCTCTCCCCTTGTATCTCTCATCATGAGACTCATGATTGACCAGGTCAGGAGTCTAAACAATAGAGGTGTTTCTGCTGCCATCCTCAGTAGCAATAAAGGAATCGACAAAGATTTGGTTGCCACTGCCAAAGAAGTGTCTTCTGGGAAGTATTTCCTGCTGTATACTGCCCCAGAGGCTGTTTTTGAAGACCACTGTTGGAGGATTCATTTTTTGTTGTACTACAGTGTCAATTTATTAAAAAACCACGCCCAGATCACGCCCAAATACAATCAATACCAGGCCTAGTAGGCGACCTAGCGTTCAATTGGAGACGGATCGGCCTGGGATCGAGGCTATGTTTACTATCAGAATTGGATAAACTATTTCAGTTTTTCCAGCATCAATACCCAGGTCCTGAAGTGCAAGCCAGGTTCCAGAGTCACAGTACTAGTAGATATAGTATTCATGAACTCGCCACAGGAAAATTAGAATCCAGAACTGGGAGTACTATGTAATTTGCCCAGAAATCAAAGTCAGTCCAAACAGGATATATCCAATAAACTGGAACACAAGACCTGCTATAAAAAAATATTGGCAAAGCAGATGCTGTTTATTTCTTTGCAAAGACTAACTTCTAGCATTATAATTATTAGCTATCTAGGCAGTTTCAAGAAACTCTGGACACTCAAGTGGCAAGTAGGCAAGAGCTAAACTTACTCATTTTTGTCAATGTTTACTTTGTTGTATCTTAGTCAAACCTGGGTCATTAGTGTTCTTATTTGGTCTACTTGTAGTTACCAGTGTTGTCTATAGTCTAGGCCTATCTGTATCTGTCCAGCACCCCCAGTACTGATTTTCCCGGAAATCAAAGTCACAGAAAAAATTAATATCACCAGTTTTCTTTCATTCAATGTAACTATTCAGTTCCTTCTTACCACTTTATTTTTATATCATTCAGTAGCTTATTTATTCAGAATTATTTCTATATCATTTAATAGTGTTAGGCACCTTCTGATGAAAAGTTATCCTTAACAAAAGAAGTGTTACTGTTTTTGTTACTACCGCGAACTATGAATATCATAAACTCCCATAAGGGGCCATATAAATTAACAAATGAACTGTATAATACACACTTCCGGGAGTCTTAGTGTAGACTGAACTACTTAGTGTTGTTTGCATAGCAACATTGTATGGTGATTTTATGGTAATGATTAGCAAGGTCTATGCAAACAGGTGTATAGGACACCTATTTAATATAAGACACCTATTCAGGATTCACTTCTGAAAATGTGGGAGACATGCACAACTGCATGGCATTTTGACTCATTTGGCCCCCCACAGTAGTCTAGATACCAGTACAGTATCAATATGGCTGCCACGTGCAGAGACATGCATAGCCACTATTTGAAAGCGGCTACTGAAAATGGACTGTATATAGGGACGCTACTATATGATATAATTTTGAGCGTGGTCTTTATACAAGAGTGATCAAGCATATATACGGTATGCATTCCAATGGTCACACCAATTGAATGTTTCACGGCCCCAAAACAGATCAGGGTGGCAGGAAAAAAAACAGAGTCACAATACACCACAAAAAGTCAGATCATTCTAACCTCTGACTTGGAACACTAATTGGTTTTGGAATTCTGCAAAAAATTAATATGGCCCAGAAAATCCGTAAATCAGATTAATTTGTGTGGCCTTACCTTCTGACTTCACATCAGTAGGATTGCTAGACTGTAGATGATCTCTCTCGATGGTCCTGGCTATGTGAACGTGGCCCACAGTAGGACTGGACAATGCTTTGACCATAGATTGCCAGCTTCTCTCTCCTTCATTCAGCCATTCCAACAGCCCCTCACGATAGCAGTCATCAGGATCATTGTTCCATTCTCTGCTGATACTTCTGATTGTAGCTGCAGAGACTTCGAGCATCAACAAGATGTTTCGCCACTTAATTCGAGCTTCAAACGTAGCGAGGTACACTTTGTTTAGATCTGCTATTGTGAGATAGTCAGACATCTTCTCTGTAGAGTGTGGAATAGAGAGAATGCGTACATAGGTGTGCACAGCTCTAAATCATGTACAATACATTACACATGCAGTTCTGTCTGCACTCACTGAATGATCCCCAGGCTACAGTATCTTCACTTTGATTTCACAGTGTACAGAGAACCATAGATATAAACGAGGAAGATGTGCTTGTAGGACGTGGACGTGGACCAGATCCAGAAAGCCAGAAATCGGAAAAGGCGGAAGTGCAGTGAAGGGTGAATCAGTGGGCGTAGCAAAGTTTATGAACAAAGAATGCGATTTTTCATGCTTGTGTTAGTTTAGCTACTATGATATAGCTAAGGTTGTGTCACTAAGTAGTATGCTGTGTCCCAAATGGCCACAAGTATGTGATGAAGTTGAAGGACTTTTTACAGACAGCAAAAACAATTCTCATGAATTATTCATGTTAGACCCACGTTGGAAATAAGCCTCGATTAAAACCGCGGGGAAACACGGATGGTACTTCGAGGGCAGAGGAGGTCGGACATCACTTGAACTTTCACTAATTATGTTACGAGGGGTCCGACACTATGACAATTTGTGTACGGGATTTTAAAATCTCGAGATTCGGGAGATTTTACAAGATTTTACGGATTTTAGAGATTTTGAAGATTTTAGAGATTTCAGAAGATTTTGGAAGATTTCAATAATTTTAGAGATTTTAGAAGATTTCAGAAGATTTCAAGGACTGCAGGGGCCCATAACAGCTCTATAAAGTCTATATCATCACGGCAACACATTGTTCATGTTGTTCCAGGTTTAAACTATTCTTCTACCAGCTGTCCTTCTTATTCCAGCTCTTCCAAATTCTCCTGCATGACGTGCAGTGGATCTATAGCTAGCTAGCTAGTTATTATGGGTTTCACTATAGCTATACTGATAATTATAAGTCTATAGCTATAGTATAGGTATAGCTTTATATATATAAATTATTATGTATAATTATTATGAATTTAAAGTATAATTATAGGGGGCATTGTGAAATGAAAATGCATTGCATTGTGAATTGTAAATGTACATAAAAATTATACTCCTCTACAATTGTTACAGATCCATTTATTGTTTTTCTTCACTTCGAAAGCATTGACACACTTGAGGTGAAACCAGCCTCCCAGTTTACACCCGCTGCTCTCACACTCAACCATTTTTGAGCCATTATCAGGCAGTCTACAGTAGCAATACAATTGAATCTCTACTATTTCCTTTGTTATCGCTAATCTGGCTGTTCTTTGTGAGTTAGTCGGAAAGGGTGTCATGGTTGCTTGGTCAATGCATTTCAAGAAATGCTCTCTCATTGCATTTTGTTTGAAATTGCAGTAGCAGGGGTTTAGGCTATGTGCTAAATGCGTAATGAAAGCAATAGCAAACAATCCACAGTCTGAAGCGCCTGATTGTTGTGCCACATTTGCTACAGCGACGGAAAGTTGTTGCTCTGAGTCTCTTGTTCCATTTGCTAGAAACTTGGCCAAAAGTGTTTGAGTGTCCATGCTTATTCCCCTATACAACGAGTCGTATAGACATGCAGTGGGAATCAAATTTGTGGTACTGCACTGAAGTGTAGACAGAGCTATCCAATGGTTGCTAGAAATGTGCAAAATTTGTAGAGACTCCTGTGAGAGAGGACTGATATATTGCGACTGTTGTAACATAGAGCACCGTAGGCCATGCAGATGGAGTGAATTGCTTTTTTAGCAGGTATTGGGCACAATTTACATGATTGTCATTCAATCAGGCATTACGGCTTAGCAGAATACTGTGGTCTTGGTGGTAGAGATGAAAATGATCAATTTTCTTCCAGATAGTTGACTCGGATGAATCACTTGAGTCTGAAATGATAGTATTATCAGAATTTGTGCTTGTGTCGATGGTTACTGTCGAACTGTTTATAAAACATTCACATTCTTTGGTCAGAACAAATTCTTGAGCCATTGCTAGTTTGTGGTGCTCAGGACTGAATCGAAAATCTGGCGTAGGCAGCTTCATCTCTAACAACTGGAGGATCACCGTTGACCACCTTAGCTGCTAGTTTTGCTGCAGATAATACAACTAACGTTGACCTGCTACTCTTCGGAATTGGTGTCGAAGTCCTTCGTTTGTTCCGATATGCCATACTCAACTGCTGTCAAAGAGAGTACTGCATGTTGTGTGTAGAATATAAGGGTATCTGTATAATCAGTATATAACACCACATGCATTTTTATACAAAATATCATTTCAAACTCACATTGTCACATCCGTTTACGAGTATTTTGCTGCGGAGATTCGGGTACTTGCCACTTAGAGTCTTGGCCATGATGTCATATTCTGCTGCAGTTGGTCTGGGGCATAAACCGTAGTAGAACTGACTCGCCTCCCGAATCAATGACAGTTTCGTATTCCCCTGAAGCTTGTTGCTACTCAGGGCCAGCATTACCCTCTTACTAGACTGAACACTTCTGGGACAGGACAAGGGTTTGGAAGTGGACTGCAACTCGTTTTAATAATTGCCGGCTCACGAGCTACTAATTTCTGCACAACATCACCATCACCATCGTCGTGTGGTGTCACACTATCAGTTGCCGACAGATCAAGTCCAGCAGTAAGGGTGTCACTGTGGTCCATGACCAAACTTTCATCACTATGCCAGTCGTATGCGTAGTCGGTAACCATGCTGAAGCTTGCACTTATCTGGTCACTTATCGCAGACTCATCACCAGCAATTCCCTGTAAAATATTCAGAGCTGTATGTAATTAAAATGAACTCAGTTAAACTTACTTGTGTATATATGTCAGGTAGTGCATCCAGCTTAGAGAGTAGATTACCACAAATGCGTGAGTGGTTGTACTTAAATGTTGATATCTTATGATTGGAACCTTTCTAAGAAATGGTGCTGATACCATTGTGTAGGTGAATGAATAAGCTACAATATATATCCCAAAAAATGTTCATGAAAACATAAGGTGGTGGGTTTGGGGGCATTTAATAGAACAACAGCAAATTGTTATAGTGGGTAATCACTAACCTTATAAACAGCTATGGTCTCAGACTTCATAAGATAATTGTTGAATGGTTAATTTAGGTATCCTGACCATCCCTTTATGGGTCTTACATATGTGACAGGCTCTGGGAAAACCAGACTATTGGAGCAGACTAAAATATGTGTGATTAATGTACCAAATAATAGAGCAGAGCATTGCCTACACAATGATATGCTTAGTGTTCACATACCTAGTTTCATACCCGAGTCATGCGCGTTGGAAACTCGAAGCCGTAAAATGTAGTATCGAGAAAAACGACTCTCAAAGATTGCTTAATTAGGAAAAATAAGGTAATAGCGAAACTTTGGACGAAGCGTTTCGATGGAAAGAGTTGGATTTAGAGCATCAGATTTTACAGAGAGGTAGTAGAAGGACTGTAGATACTTATACATCAATAACATTTTATTTGAGATTTTATACTGTAGGCATAAATTTAGCTGTAGCTCAATACTAAATTCTGCTCCAATAGTCTGGTTTTCCCAGAGCCTGTCACATATGTTCACAGTGTCTATAATTCATGATTTACTGGTTTTCAGGTAGTTAGAGTAATAACTTCTGAAAAATTAATAGCTTAGCTTATAATTTCTGTAGTAAGTACACAGATAAATGGGCTACATTTTGATACCAAGAACATTCTCTATGCTTATTCCATTGCTGTGATAACACTGAAAAACTACAAAATTTTACTATCTTCTACTATTTTTGATGACATCAGCAGCTACTCATGGTCGATCATTACCCACTCTTTTAGTTTCCCTGCGATTCTGGATTCTACCTGCATGGAAATTATCTATGCAAGATTGTTCATCAAATTTTCATGATATAATGTGTGTAAAAACGCTATTAGTAGCTTTATATGCCATGTAGCTTTGGCACCTCCACCGAGGCATCAGCACCCGCGGTGCTTTCAATTCATTGTTTTTGCAATAATTCAGTCTTGTAGAAACAACATAAATACATGTAACCATACCAAGATTGTATGTATACGTTAATTGTTAACTCAATGCACGACATTATAACAATTAAGTGCCAAAACAATTAAGCACTTATAGAAAAGAAATCCACATGTTGAATACAAGTACTAGATTGTTTCTGTCCTCCGGCTACAATGACCTCTCCACTAGGAAGTACTGAGCATGTGCAGTTGTATCGTTCATTAGGCAGGTCTTCGCCCACTTTCACCCACTTCCTGGTGTCAGGCTGGTAGAAGTGGATCGATAAACTTAAGTTCTTTTGTCTGTCGTCTCGTCCACCAACGGCTAATAGTAACCTCTCAATACTGAGAGGAACTGATCCCACGAGTGGTACTTCTTGTAAGGTCTGCCAAAGAGTAGGTGTGTCCAGGTTGGAATGGGCCTTTGCAATGAGTTCATTGAGGTCGACGTAATGCACTGTCTTGGTTAACCTCCCAGTGTTACCCAACAATCCATCGTACGCGTGCCCTCCCATTAGGTAGAGGGTGTTTTCAATGAGAGTTGATTTTAGTGATGATCGTGGGTTAGGTAGTGACTGAGCAATGTACCATATTTCTGATGTCACGTCCAACAACTCAACAGATGAGAAGATACGAACTTTATCATTTACCCCACCAGCTACAATGATGTGGTTGTTGAAGGAAATAGCTGCACAGGAAGAACGAGCAATGTTCATTGGTGGGTACGGGTGAGTCCATTTCCCTGACTCAAATACTGCAAGTTGATCGGTTCGTTTGTAGTTTCTTGGATAAAGACCTCCCACCAGCACTAGTCGATTAGCGAGTGATGTCAGAGCGAACCACTTGGCAGTGTACTCTGGTAGTTTGGTCCATTGATCTTGCTCGAGCTTCATCACTGTACACATGTCATGATCATTGCCTGTACCACTTCCACCACCTCCACCAACATAAACCGTGTCACCGACAACAACACTCTGTACAGTGAAGCCCATCTTGATTGGCATGTCTTTCCCTCTTCTCCCTTTCAGAGTGAGTGGAGGTCTCAACTCTCTGGGAGGGGGACCCTGAATAATGAATGAGCGTAAAGTAACACAGGAAATAAGTACACTCCAAATTATGTTATAGTTGTAACACATGCACAGTGCCACATGGGATATATTGGCTCAGTAGTGAGCTGTGTAACAACTGATTTGTTGCATTCCTTGTGCATTCCTTTCCGTGTACACATCACTCCTTTTATAGGACAACTAGTTTCAACTACTTGTGGTGGCTGTGGAATGCACCAGATGCATGAAAAACGTTTTCTGCCTACCACTGAATCTGTTTAACAGTGTTATACTACAAAAGGGACCGTTTCAGGTTACTGGGTGGAGGGTGGGCTTTAGGTAACTTCAGCCATACTATGCCAGTATCTAGATAGTGGCACAGTTCAAGGCTTGACCTGCCATATGGCGGATATTGGCACAGTGTTTCCTTTGATCTGCCCACTCAAAATGCAACAAGTGTAGTTAGTGGCTTAATATGCTTTACACAATTGACTCACAGACCAAAATTAATAACCCATTCAGTTAAGTTATAGTTATATTGTTGTTGTGGCTGTAAATAGGAATCTTATACACGTACGTACCTGGTTGACTGGTCGAATGTCCTTTGACTCCATCTTTGTTTCCTCCACTGGCAGTAAATCGTCTAAAGTAAGAGTTAAATGTTCCATAGAAAAATTGACGGTTAGAATTGTAATTAAGCATAACTCATAATACATGGAAAATAACCAAAGATCGCCAAATTAAAGTGTTCCGGGGACACAATATTATTATGCCTCGAGGCGTAGCCGCACGAGGGATACAGTAAAGCTGACTTAGATGGGCGTCACCGCCCTCCCTGAAGGAGAACGGGACCCAAGCTTATCTACAGTTTTCACATCCACTTAACTTTACACGTGGTAATTTTGCACACACTGGATTGACTGAGAGGCGTGACCAACACAAGTGATATTCATCGCTATTGGCTAACACCCACTTAAAATAATGAGATTCATAATATGTATTGCGTAACAGGCCAGATCGAACAAAACTGTAGATGGGCTTGGTTCCTGTCCTCCTTCAGGTAGGGCGGCGACGCCCGTCTAAAGCTGACTGTGTGTGTGTGTGTCTGTTCCAGCTGTAACTGCTCAACGGTTGCAATGCAACGAAAACTAACAACTTCTATAGGCTTCTAGCCACGTTCTCTTGGATTTTGATTCATGGATTAGCAAACTAAGCTTCTTTCTCGAGTTATGGCTAGTTTGACCCACATTGAAGGCTGTTGCAGTCTCTTCAGAATCTTTCATAGCATCATCTGTTCGCACAAACTCTCTATTCAACATAATTATGAGTTAGCCTTGCACTAAAGCGCTAGCTTTTTGTTAGCTACAAGAGGCTGCTAAAGAAGCTAGCTCATTTTATTATTAATTTTTGTGACCTTGCAGATACACCTCTTATTCCTGGATGTAATGCGCATGCGCGCTCAATACCAACGTGTATAAGAGAATCCATTTTGAGCTCCCAGATCCTGGCAGAATGAATTAACTTCTTTGTTGAGGTCCTGTTTAGACTGCTTGTTGTAGATACTACTTTTTGTGATTGAATTCTGTCTTTAATACTTATCTCACAGACTACTGACTATGCCTTTGACAAAGGTTTGCTCTCACTGTTTGGCTACAGGCCATTAATTTTAAGACAATCAGTATGCACTATTAACTGTGGACACCCCTTCCTTGTAAAACAATCAAAGCACATTGCAAACTATTTACCTCTTCTATAACACTCTAATACTTTTGAGCGAAAGCAAAAACATGGTGAGAGGCATTAGCTGCACCCTTGCAACACTTGTTACTGTAGTAGCCATGCCTGAGACACCAACTTTTAAAAAACTGCCAAGTCGGCTCATTCGCCAAATATAATACCCGCCATTTTTTCTAATACGGTATCTGATTGACTCACAGATGTCCCTGGCAGATGGTCTCCTTCTCCTGTCTTCTTGCAAACACCTGTCGATAAGCTTCCTCAACATGTGTGTGTGAGGGATCTGGGCAACATGAAATGATCGATCCTTGGCTGATTTGATCGTCTTTAGCTTGCAAACAATTTGTGCCACAATCACTCCATAGGAAAACACATCCAGGCTATTATCGTAATTCTCTTCTTCTAATTGATAGGCCTCGGGAGGTAGATACCCTTTACGCTGACCAATGGCTGTGAGGGTGGAGCTAAGCTTGGAGGGATCGTATAGTCGTGACATACCAAAGTCGGAAATCTTTGCAAGAGGCACTGGCAGTGTAAACTTCAGTAGGACGTTATCGCCACAGAGGTCACGGTGGATAATCTGCTTGCTGTGAATGTAGGCCAGACCACAAGCCATGTCTTTGGAGAGGCTAATTTCACATTCGCTAGTGAGGGACTCTTCACCAAGGCCGGAGATATAAGATCTCAGATTGCAATCCATCAGCTCAACAACGAGGATGGTACCACCTGATTTGGGGTGCTTAGCAGTCGACAAAAACTGAACAACGTTTGGGTGCTGGAACGACTTGAGAAAATTACTCTCACGATCAATTGCATCGCTAGCATCTTCACTTTTGGTGGCGGGAATATTTGTCTGCATCTCCATAGCAACCTGATGTAATAGTTTGATAGCACAAGGATCGCCTCTGTAGCTGCCTTTGAAGACTGCTCCAAATGCACCACTACCGAGTGGCTCGTCCAGGAAAATGGTCAAATCTTCATTGATCTTCTGGTGATTTTGGTCAACTGTAGAATATTGTGTGGGTGGGGGAGTGAAATATTAACAAATTAAGCGTATGAGATATGCATTCAAATGCTTAATTGGTACTTACCCTCTGACTTCACATCAGTAGGATTGCTAGACTGTAGATGATCTCTCTCAATGGTCCTGGCTATGTGAACGTGGCCCACAGTAGGACTGGACAATGCTTTGACCATAGATTTCCAGCTTCTCTCTCCTTCATTCAGCCATTCCAACAGCCCCTCACGATAGCAGTCATCAGGATAGTTGTTCCATTCTTTCCCGATGCTTCTAATTGTAGCTGCAGAGACTTCGAGCATCAACAAGATGTTTCGCCACTTGATTCGAGCTTCAAACGTAGCGAGGTACACTTTGTTTAGATCTGCTATTGTGAGATAGTCAGACATCTTCTCTGTAGAGTGTGGAATAAGATATTGCAGTGAAATGTATGAGCATAGTTTATATTGGGAGTGCATGTGCAATGATTATGATCTACAGTATATACAGTGCTGTCTAGTCTGTACTCACTGATATTAATCTAGAGGATTATATATACATCATCTTCATTATGCAGTGGCTATCCGTCTGGCAATCGGACATCACTATAGCAATACTATTCGTCCGGCACTCAACATTTCGCATGCGCATAACTCGCACAGTGCCCATTATTTAGGTACAAAAATAATATCGAGTACATGTATTAACAAAACTAATGGCTGCTGAATTAGTAGTTGGTGAGAGTTTCTCTTCCTATGGAGAGCTAGATGCCTAGATTAGGTCCTATCAGAAGGACAAATTAAATGTGTCCAGTTATCTAAAAGAGACTCTAGAACATTAAAGATGGCAAAGAATCGAATTCCAAAGCGTGTGGAAGGTGCCAACCCTGGTCTCATCTACTATACAATTTATTTTACTTGTGTTTTGGGGGGAAAGAAGCATAAAAATGAAGGAACGGGGCAGAGATGCAAACAAAGGTTTATGGTATTTCATTCATAGCCATATTAAACTACCATAAAAATAATAAGTGTTATTACCTCCTATGAATCATTACCTCCTATGAATGAATCAAGCAGGAATCAAGCTTAAACTGAGCGCGAGCGCTTGCGTTGACAGACAAAGCCTTGTAGTAACTGATTTATCTGAAGATCATAACCATGCAGTTGATAAGGTATCTATAGACGTGACAACTAGGTATTTCGTAGGTATTAGTTGTGAGCTGGTATTTGATGTGAATGGTCATAGTTGAACACATGTAGATCTATGTCAGTATTTGTACGTATGACCCGATTTGTCTATATTTACGTAATAAAAATTATTAGGACATTTATGATCGCCTTCCTCAACAAAGAAGACTTGATGAAAACGAAAGAGAAGGTGTTGAAAAATTACTGAAGCTTAAAGTTAATAAGAAACTGCTAAAATAACAGTAAATCTATCGGAAAAGTCGTGGTCCTAGCAACACGCAAACCAGTCTAGGTTCAAAAACTGATATATAATTATAGGTGGATGCTCTTGTAACAAAATTGAGAGCTATTGATGGTATGTTTTAGCAAATATTAAGCAACATCATTTAATCCATGTAGGTTCAACGGTTGAAATTTTTACAGCTGATGACGAAACATTCACGGGAATTTTGTTTCAAGACCCTATTATGAAATTTACTTTTGCTTCCTATCCAGAAGTTATCATGGTTGATGCCACATACAGACTTAATGAGCTTTATATCTCATGATTGTTGTGGACAGTAACGGGCAAAGCGAAATTGTTAGTTCCTTTCTCACTGCAATTGAGACTCAGGAAGCAAAATGGTCAAGTCTCACAATTCTAATTCGTTGCAAACGAACGTGATTAGTAATTATCTGATAAAGATTTCACTGAGCGTGCTGTTTTTCAGAAGGAATTTCCTACTGCTTCCCTTATTATTATTTTGCAGTGGCCTTTGTCTCCAGCAGTTTATCAATAAAATTATTGCTGATTCAGCTAAGCAATTTACACTGCGCATGCGCAGTACTCTATTCTACTGACAGCCCCTCCTCTTTTTCAGTTTGCCATTTTGTCTGGATTTGCGAGGAAAAAATTTCGATTCGCCGTTTCAAAGAAAAATCTAAATCAATTTTAACATGTATCCCATAATCAGTAAATTAATTAATAGAAGCCGCATAACATACCATGTGAAACCATGTTACATAAGCTACAAGATGATATTAGTCATACACCTTGGAAACACTCTGATCATAAGTTGTTTCTCTTTACGTACTTTACGTACAACTAAGTGAGTGAAACCGTCGGCATTATTCAGATGGCCATACCTCAAAAGCCATAAAATAAATAACCCTAAATTCTTATGTGTGTTATTACCTCACCATAATTATACTCTAGAGAAGTCACCCGGCCATTAGGTAATGTTGAATTCGTATGGAATGACCCATAGGCATGTCAATAACTGCACCAACTTGTATTGCAAAGTCCATATCTTGATCCCATCACAAAACTTATACAAGGCGAGCATTAGATCCCATTTGAGTGTATTTAGCAGGGAACTATGAGCTGTAGTACCGGTACTATAGATTGCTCTGGGCTACAAACTACAACAATAACAGTTTATTGTGATTTACAATGAATGGAATAACAAAATAATTATAAGAGCTAGATGATTGTAGTCCAGTAACATAATAACATAACTAATGGTAGAGAGAAGCTCCACTGTCGGCGATAGACCATGCATGACTGTATTAGTTGATGTTCACTTGGCATTTATGGAAGTTCATGACTGGAACAGATGCATGAGTGAGTTGCAATGCATGTTCGTTGTGTTTTCTGCCAGTTTTGTCATCTCCACATTGAAACTGGTTTCTTTTTTTGCAGATAAAACTCTGGACACGGCATTCTGTTGCTTCTCACTGGTACGCTCGTACATGCGTAGACACTCCAAAGAACGATGCCCAGTTCGCTCTTTAACCCTTTAACCGTCACGGGCCACGATCGTGGCCCGCAATAGTGACTTTTTTTGCGAAATTCTAATTCTGCGATACTTAGGAAGTAGCTCGAACTACGCACATCCCTGTATAGAGGAAGAGCTATAGAATCACGTGCAATTTAGCCTAGAATTTTCCAAGCCACGTTGCTATGTTAAAATTTCATTAGCATTTTACCGCACGAAGTTTAGAGCTATGGCTAGGTTGTTTACTTGTGCCGATGTGCTTGAACAGCTTGAGGACAGCAATGGCGATGTCTCCTCTGGTGATGACAGTACCTATGAAGGAGAGGGGATAGTAGGATACCTCCCAAAGGCTACCAGCTTTATGCCAGACGCTGATGAACTGTCTGGGACTGAGGACATGCATGACATGGACCTAGACGCTAGAGCTATGGACCAGGACGGTGAAAGACCAGGAGAGGGCAAACTGTGTGACTCTGGCAAGTAGTATAGTATAGCTAGAATATCAGTAGTAAGTATAGTATAGCTAAAATAGAATTAGCAGTAATGAACAGTCTTTATGTAGAGCTTGTAAATTTCATAGATCGTTCACCGATATAGTAATACATGTACGTATTGTACTTCAAATTGATATATCTTAGCACTGTTACATTCATATGATGTGAAAATCAAGCTTAGTCAAGCCTTTATACTATATGATAGGCTGATCCATAAAAAAAAATTTTTGGATTTTATCTCACCGCTGGCCGAGCATTTAAAATAATAAAAACGGATGAGCGTAATAACCGTGGTTGTTATGGCAACATATGTTGCACCATTTTATTCCTTGTTGTATGGGCATTCTATTGGTATATGGTTACTAGGCATTTTATTGCTCTGGAAACCCGATAGAGAATTTACAGACATTTCACTTCACTGTTAATTAAGAATCCGACGGTTAAAGGGTTAATGATATTCTCTGGAACACCAGCATTGTATAGCTCGGTAGCTCCTGTTGCTCTGAGGCTATGGTTCGTTCTTCCCAGAATCCCAGCAAGAGTACACATGTCGTTCACCATTTTGTACAGTTTGTTTTTTCCTACAGGGACACAAGTATACCATGTTTGAGATTCGAGTTGGACATTTTCGAGGGGACGGACGTAAAACAAATCAGCTTTTCTAGGAAGCTTACTGATGTACAGGTCCAGTAGGTAGCAATGGCATCTTTCTTCAGCTTCAGGAACTGTTGCTATGAAGACAGTTTTGTTCTGCAGTACCTGCACGGTTTTTGGATGCATTCTCGGTGTATCTGTAGCCTACGTGGGATAGTTTAAGTTCACGATGCTCGTTTCCTCCTCTCAGGCAAAAACTTTTGCCATTTGAAAAGAATACAGCAGGTTGAAGTGATATAGGGTCTTGCACACCCAATGCTCCAGATGACCAAAGTTGCTGCTCTTCTTCCTTCGAAAATGGCTTTGCTGTTTTCTTCTCCGATCCAATACCTTCCTTCCTCAATGTTCTGAACACAGAGTCCATGGTGCTCTGAAGAGTGACAAAATTGGCATTGTTTCTGGCAAAAAAGTTTGGACACCTCTGTGGATCAACAGTTCGCATGTATTGAAGGAGGCCTGACATAATGTTGTGTAGAGTAGTTGGAGGATAGGATTCTCCAGTGACCTTCCTGGTCTCGACTAAAAATACTGCAAGCCAATAGTTGAGCTTCTTGGTATCCATTTCCTCCAGTAGATTTTCAGGACACTTCTCCAGTTGGTCTTGGTTGCTTCTGTTCTTCACCCAGCAATGGAAGTTTCTTAGAGACCATGCAGTTGCATCTTCTTAGGAACAAAAGGCTTAAACAGCTTAGTTAGTTCTGCTTCACTTGCTGTAGAGAAGCGCTGCTGACAGCATGGATTCTAGCTTAGGTATCTTCGTTTGCACGGTTTTGCTCGACAGTAGTAGTAGTAGTAGGAGCCGCTCGTTTCCTTGCACTTGCAAGCTTAGGTTTCTTTGTTTCGAGAGTAGGAGGAGTAGGAGCAGCTCGCTTCCTGGTTGAAAAGCTGGGGGAGGAGCTGGTTGTGCATGTGGGTGGAGCTATGACTATCTATCCATTCATCCATACTGATATTAAACTGCGGTGGAACAGGCCCGACTCGAACTCTTCTTAGCAGAGATGTAGAAATGGCTTCGGACATTTCAAAAGAAATGATGCAGTTGCTAGGTTGGCTGTTTATATATAGGTTGACTGTTGCTAAGCTATAGTGCATTTCTAGTACAGAGGATTTCAAGTTGGTTGGCATAAGTTAAAATTTTAAGTGTACTCAACCATGACCACACACTGTACGTTTCTTCATACTAATGCAATTAGTGGTCATGGTTGACTGCACTTCAACTTTAAGTTAAAAGTTTAAGTGCACTCAACCATGACCGCACACTGTATGTTTCTTCATACTAATGCAATTAGTGGTCATGGTTGACTGCACTTCAACTTTAAGTTAAAAGTTTAAGTGCACTCAACCATGACCACACACTGTATGTTTCTTCATACTAATGCAATTAGTGGTCATGGTTGACTGCACTTCAACTTTAAGTTAAAAGTTTAAGTGCACTCAACCATGACCACACACTGTACGTTTCTTCATACTAATGCAATTAGTGGTCATGGTTGACTGCACTTCAACTTTAAGTTAAAAGTTTAAGTGCACTCAACCATGACCACACACTGTATGTTTCTTCATACTAATGCAATTAGTGGTCATGGTTGACTGCACTTCAACTTTTAACTTCTGCCAACCAACTTGAAATCCTCTGTATCCCTTTCCCGTTCAGCCGCACACAATCTGGAAAATCTGGAACAGTTCCATCACTTTAGTTTGCATCTGAGCCCAACCCACCAAATTAGCTTGATGTTATCTCCGCTCCCAATGAAGTGGCTAATGGCTTGTAGAGATGGGCGTGGGTCAATGGCTGTGCACAAACTAACCATCAATTTTATGCCTTGCTGCTGCCTCGATGGAAGTATGTGTGGCCTTTAAAAGCTGCACTCTGGTCAACTAAGCTGCTTAGCAAGCATGTAGACTATTGTAGAGCTTGTGTCCACTTGTGAAGAAGTGCCTGTGTACACATGCAAATGGCTTGCTGCTTCCTCTTCGAAAATATTCTATGGCTACCAAGATAGTCCAGAGGGTCTACCAATGGATACTACTCAGTCCTACATGCTGTCTAGCTTGTTTTAAACTTTATTTTTTTTTTATTTTTTTATTTTTTTAAGTGTCCTAATTGAACAGCTTAGCAGAACATCAAAGGATAATCGCATTCATGATACTATCCGATCTGCCACAGAATCCAATATCATGCAACATTCACAAGTTGATAGCACGCTCCCTCCCAGATTGTTGTTGTAAAATTTACAACATTTTGACCGGTAAAGGGGTATATCAGAGGAGGTTGGACACGAAGCCAAAAAGTTAATAATGACGTAGTCTTTATTAAAATAATTAAAATACTTGAACCTTGAACCTACTTTAACAAGCTCTTTTCTAGCCAGCAGGCCACCTTTTCATTCTGGAAACAAGAGTATACTTAGATGATGATATAGCTGAGCTATACATTCACTCTACAGCACGGTAGCTCCAAGGTCAGAGGTCAGTTTGACAATTCATGACAGAACTACGACCTTTGTGAGAGGTCACCCCTTTTAGGGACTGCACGATTTCTCTGGAGGGGCGCAGTAGCTAAAAGTTAACTAATATTTGCAGCAGCAGTAACATGAAGGGGCTACTTTATCACAAGAATCAGGGCGCGATGTGCAGTCAAACTTGCAAATTTACTACACAAAACATAAGCTCACGTGATGATTCATTATTGACCTTTTGACCCTGTCCACCCTCCTCTGGGGGTATATAACCAATAGGTTAAATCGCAGTTAGAACATGGGCATGAGGTATCTATGTGTTATTAGTCTCGAATACCCGCCTCAACCTAAAAGCTTGAGTCTGGTCAAACTCACATATGAACTTTGTTCTGCACAGTCAGCAAAGTCAAGTGGACTACACGCCCACAAGCATAGTGATAAAGCCACAAGCCACCGCATGTTAGGGACAGAACATACACAGAGCTAGAGGGCTATATCAGACAGTGTATCAATTAAGGCTAGGAGTTGAAAGCCTACGAGAAAAACACTGAGCTTGAAGCCATCATTGCACAGAGCTAGAGGGGCATGAAACCATGGTCGACGGTCACATTCACATAAATGAGCATTTAGGCTGTTAATTTCGACAAGGTGTTCCAAAGGTCCTGTTGCTAGTCTGGAGAGTTCTAGTATCATATCCTTACAACTCTCTCCATGAATTTTCCTACGTCGCCTTCTGCATGTCTGGGGCTAATTCTTTCTACTAGTAACAATCCATGCTGCTGTGGCGGTTAGCTATAATGATATTCATGTAGACTATAATTTTATTCATGTTCCACACCCACTTGTGGCCAATTAAATGTCCAAGAAATTCCTGGACACACTTGAACCAAACCACAATGTGAGTTTGACCAGACTCAAGCTTTTAGGTTGAGGCGGGTATTCGAGACTAATGTGTTATAGTGTCCCAAATCTCTAGGGCGTAAGATGAGGGACATAGATACCGAATATAGTTTGGTAAAAAATAGTACCTAAAAACTAGTTTGGTAAAAAAAAGACGCCATTTTTGAGTAACGCTTACTTAAGGGTTACAATAATGACCTTTGACCGAGTGCCCACCCCCTTTAAGCACGTCACCTGAAAGACTATATCATAAGGAGTACGGTGGTACAGTTTTTATCTGTCACGGAAGAAGTTATGCTCTAAGAAGCGTATAGGTGGGTCACCGTAATTTGTAAATGTTTGAGTGTTTTCAAGGGCTCGTAACTAAGAAGCCATATGACATATGGGGCTAAAATTGGGTGTAGTTATATAACTTATGGTAAGGTATCTATATACCAAGTTTTGTTGAAATCGGAGGGGTGCTCATTTTTGTGTGTTGAGTTGACATGGGTGTGCACTATAATAATTATTACAGTGCTATTGGTGTAGCTCCTAGATGGACTGCAAGTTACATGCCCCCCGTGAAACGTTCAAGAATAAGAAGACACCTGCCACAGATGTGTCATCTGTTGAAGTAAGTTAAGTATTTCTTTAAGGTGCGTTTGATTTCACAAATTGTGCACATGGCATACAGGTTACTAGTATTGCACGTGAGAAAGGAAAGTCCATGCTATCCCAGCATCAAAAGTTCTACATAATGGCTCAAGAATTAGCCACACTAGCTTGCTTCAGAGGTGGGAATGCATGGCTGTGTTCAGGAGACGCTATGATGCTATGAAGAGTTCGAGGGACACATGGATCAAGCTAGGGCAAAGAAACAATTGTTTATGTGATAGGTGAAGATACTTCTGGTACATTTGTATGTTATAATCAAAAGCCACATTGTAAGGAGTGTACATCACAGTATATACATTGTACCGTTTTATTATACTATTATTGTTATCGAGACAGTCGACATGCGTTAATTATTGTGTAACCATCACTAGATGAAACTCCAGAAGGTGAAGATTTCACCAAGGATAGAGGTCATGACTGCAGTGCTCCTGCTGCATGATAACAGTCCCCAATGTGGTATTCATAGTTCCAAGACAGACAAAAGTTGTGGTATGTAACTTAATTAGCATGCAAAACTAAATTGAATTTAAATTCCATGGCATGCATGTGGTATAGTAATTATTAGTGATAGTAAGTACATACATCTATACATATAGACATAGGTAGCCTCAAGCTTTTTCCTGTAATCAAGAAACAAGGGCATTTAAAAGGAGCAGAGAAAGACAGTAATTGGCTTACCTTCATGCAAAAGGTTTAAGTTAGGAAGCCAGTGTCATTTTTGAATAAATCTACTTCTAACAAGGATGAAGGTACATTAACTATGGCTGCCACGGCAATTGTGACTTTTTGTAGTTATTCTATCATGGTTTGTTGACCGCCAAGTTAAAGAAGCTGTGCTGGCAAAGACAAGGCTTGTAGAAGAGGAAGATGTGGAGATAAACCGGAGCAAATTCCAGCTTCATGTCTGGATAAGAATGTTTGTGTGCAAAGCGTACAGAAATACTTTAGTGAAGATGCTTGGGCTGCTTTGAAACAAGTTATAGAAGTTGTTAAAAAAATGCAGTGTGGTATTGCAGAGTGTGTTCGAAGGCTATAGATGACGATGCTGAAAACTCTATTATGTGCACATGTGATTCATGCCTCTCTTGGTTTAATTTTTGTTGTGTGTCTCTTAAAACGAAAAGTCCGAAATGTAAGCAATGGTTTTGTCGCCAATGTCATGCTTAACTCATAAGTTTTCCCTATGTGCTTTTAAAGAAAAAAAAAGGTTTCCTGGTCAAATTGTGAGTGTATGTAATTATATCGCTATTATATAGGCTAAGGATTCCCCGGGCAGGCCACTGATGAAACTCAAAGGGGTATAACAATAGCTGGAGAGGGTATTTCCTATAGCTTATAACTTTGGACCTATGCCTATGGGTTATTGTAGCTATGTATGGAAAGAACGTTCCCTCTAGGACAAGTAAGTCTGCTTGCGAAACTCTACTGATAGTTTATGAGCCAAACTCGAAGGACAAAGGTCATGCACATGCGTAATGTTGAGTGCCGGACGAATAGCCACTTCGAATTAATTAAATACACACAGTACTACAACACATGTGCAACGTACTAGTAGAGTGTGAAATAAGATTTAAGCAATCAAAATTATGTACAAGGAAAAACTCATCTACAGTATAAAACAGTGGTGTCTGCACTCACTGATAATAATCCAGAGGCTTCCTCCTGATCAACAAAATGATACAACAGTGAGTCGAGTACTGAGTGTACAAGCGGAGCCGGAGAACAACAGTAGTTTCTATCGATTAAAGACACGCCTTCTTTCGCTAACCGACAAACAATAATTGCAGACTGCGCATGCGCCCAAATATTAGTACAGGTTTTCAGGTCAGTCACATGGATATGAAACTCCTCCTTAAACAGACGTTTGGGCTGGATGATGATTGCCTCGGATGTAACCAGAGGGGTTTGTCTAAGTTCACCGTGTTTGATGCACTTTCTTCATGTGACCCCACCCCTCCATTAGCTAGCTACTCTTAATATCTGAGACCGAGTAGCCTCGAGACCAGCCGTTGGTTATCTGAAAGAACGCTTGGTCAAGTTCCAATGTAGCACTCGTTCTATGGTCCAGGAATTTCTTGGACTGGTAATTGCCCGCAAAGGTCCGCCCAAGGTGTATTACCAATGAATATCATTATGATGCTATAAAACGCTGACTCAGCTAGAACGAGTGCTACATTGGAACTTGACCAGGCGTTCTTTCAGATAACGAACGGCTGGTCTCGAGGCTAGAGACCGAGCTGTGCATGGCCGGGCAATGGACAAAGGCACAAGCACAAGGCCTAGGGGAATTAAATCTACTATGACTTGAGGGATAGGTTGAAAACCTTGATAGTCTCCTATCATCTCATCTCAAAAGGCCATGCACTGTTAGACTTGGTACACGTAGATATATTATATTCAAAAGCTTCCAATTAATTAATGCAGCAAGAAAATATGAGCACTATACATCAAACAGAACATTTGAAAGGGGGTGAGGGGAGTTAGTTTTTGAGTGCACAATTCCACAGATACAGATGACAGTCGCCCACTGACTCTTCTGGAATCGTGGACGGATGGAACGGAATAACATCACAGTTATGCATTGCTGAAACTCGGCAGTTGAATTGTCAGTTTGGTCATAATACTACAAAAAGAAAAATTAAACACGAATATTAGTCAATGGTAGTAGGAAATAGGGTATACGCATACGCATACATGCTATGCACACATTACATCAAAAAATACAACTTCGAGTATATACAAAGTTGAGTGGTAACTGAAGTGTACGATTCGCAACAAGAAAATGTTTGATGGAAACTGACAGTACGTAACAACGTGTACCCTCTATTTTGTTTCACTGCCAACAGAAGAATGCCACACTGGTCAGGGGTAAGAGACTAGATAAACGACGGGTATAGCTGCAAAATTAGTGAGTAAAGAATCACAGAATCACAAAAGTTCGAAGAACGACATTTTTAAGACATTATAATGAAAAATCTATGTAGAGAATGCCTTCCAGACCCCAATGACAGAGTTTTACTATCGACAATGACCTGGCTAACTACTACACAAAAAATAAACACAGTAATTCTTTTCAAACAGCAGATCAACTGACACTTAAGGCAGCGCCAGCGATCCGAGTACGGCCGATGTTTTTAATAAACAAGAGTGAATATAGCCATTTTCAGCTCCACAAATCAGCTACAACGTTCTAACTGGAACAATCATAACTAAAACTTACTTTACAGACCTAGTTAAAGCCAATCATAGTCACTTCAGCTTTCAATCGTAGACTCTTGTGACAACAGATTCTTTGCTTGCCAGTAGCTTTCATTTTCTGGTAGCTGCGAGACAATCCTTCTCCCAGCAAAACTCCGGATACTATCTGGAATCACTGTAATCTAGAGGCGTTTCATATCCATGTAATTTATGGCCAGTGCTGGCAAGTTTTCTTACGTTTTGGGTGTGGTTTAGCATAATTATAACGAGACAAGAACCGCAAAAGCATTAGATTCGAGGTAAGGTCGTTTTTAAGCCGCGGCTATTTCCTGAGATACAGCCACCTCGCTATTCAGCCAAGCTGCATGGTCCCAAGAGTGACCAGATTAATGAGAGTCTACTGTAAATATCAATCGTTGTTAAGTCATCAATGAACAAGGAAACTAACTAAATTAACATAACAATTAACTATAATTATAAGTACTTATAGAAAAGAGATGTCCACAGTTTGGATGTAATCATCAATAAATTTTATCTGTCCTCCGGCTACAATGACCTCTCCACTAGGAAGTACTGAGCATGTGCAGCGGTATCGTGCAGTAAGCAGGTCTCCCACTTTCACCCACCTCCTGGTGTCAGGCTGGTAGAGGAAAATTGATGAACTTGAAACTGGGTTGCGTCTGTCATTCACTCGTCCACCTACGGCTAATAGTGACCTCCCAATACTGAGAGGAGCTGAATACTCGAGTGGTATTTCCTGTAAGGTCTGCCAGAGAGTGCGTGTGTCCAGGTTGGAAAGGGCCTTTGCAATTAATTCATTGAGGTCGACGTGGTACACTGTCTTGGTTGCTCCAGTATGATCCCACCCTCCCATTAGGTAGAGGGTGTTTCCTATGAGAGTTGATTTCATGTCATTTCGTGCGTTAGGTAGTGACTGAGCAATGTACCATCTTCTTGATGCCACGTCCAATACCTCCACAGAAGAAATACGTCCTGCAACAATCCACCCACCAGCTACAATGATGTTGTTATTGAAAGAGACAGCTGTTGAGCAATAACGAGCAATGCTCATTGGTGGGTACGGGTGAGTCCATCTCCCTGAATTAAACACTGCAAGTTGATTGGTTGGTTGGTTGTATCTTGGATCATGTCCTCCCACCAGCACTAGTCGATTAGCGAGTGATGTCATAGCGAAGCACCTGGCAGTGTACTCTGGAAGTATGGTCCATTGATCTTGCTCGAGCTGCATCACTGTACACCTGTCACGATCAATGTCTGTCCACCCTCCACCAACATACACTGTGTCACCGATGACAACACTTTGCACCGAGCGACTCATCTTGATTGGCATGTCTATTCCTCTTCTCCATTTCAGTGTGAGTGGAGGGGGACCCTGAATAATGAATGAGCGTATATAATTAGGATAGTGCATGTCTACTATAATAAGCGAGTGTTTTGTATTCTAAATAGCTTAAGGCGACGCCCACCAGTCTATACTAGAGTATATATATAGCATGAATAATTATAATGGATCAACTATATTATAGCTCTCAGACTGCATGCATGCCAATTTCTATCTGTCCCCTGTGTATAGGGAACATTGCTGGAGATCGTTGAATTAGAAATGAGGCGTGAATATTATTAGTAGAACATTCCACATGTACAACAAAACGAGAATTAACAAGCAACCATTTTCGCTAAAGGAAAGTACATAAATAGCTTGTAAAAGCTAATTGTTATGACGTCACGGCTGCATGGATGCCGCCGTCGCGTGGGCGTTAGATCTATGCAAAATTTATGACTTGAAATTTGTGTACTGTGTGCATGCTATCAATTTCTGCTGAATCTGCAGTTCTCCAAGTGCGCGTTAGTCTTTGTTGCAAGTTAAAAGATTGTTCAGTTCTAGAGATATAGACAAAAAAGCAGTATTAATAATATTTTGCGAGCTTACCAAAACAATTAACTGTTTCTTTCCGCAGACTTCCTAGAGACGCAAGAACCTGGCTTGAAAAAATCTTTCTGCTAGCCATTCAGCTCTTGCTTGGATCTATAGGAAGTCTATATGAAAGGAGATGGTTATCTCTTGTCTTTATGTTTCCCTTGGAACATGTATATAATATGTCCAGTCATAATTATTGCCTCTTTCTTCTATCTCTATATAGATCGAACTGAACGTACGCTCCTTTGACTTACAACAAACTTGCACATGAAAGAACTGCAAATTCAGCAGAAATTGTTTCTACTGGGACACATTAGCATGCGCACTGTAAAAGTCTCAATTCATGAATTCTACAATAATTATATGACTTGTGTATAGATCTATAATGTATAATGCCTACGACGGACGGCATCTATAGCCGTGACGTCACAAGGTAATTACAAGCTCAGCACATTCCATGCATATACAACTGATCTATTATATTATAGGTATACAGTAGACTCTCGCTATTCCGGCTCCCTGAAGTACGGCCACCTCGATATACCGGCCATTTGGCTTGGCACGGAATGCTAGCTATAATTATGTTTACTGCACAAAACTCACCCTGAAGTACGGCCACTCGCTATTCTGGTTACCGGCTAGACTCGCCAGCCAGCCCTTCCTCGGGGTAAGGGACTGGCGGATTGCCTATCTGAGAGTTGTGCCGGTGGAATTTTAATGAGTTGCATGACATCATGTATGACATCATCATGTGGTTTGTAATGTCTGATATGCGTGGGTTGCAAATAGCTACACAATTACAAATAAGCTCCCCTTGCTTAGTTTGTGGCAGAGAAACCAAGAAACATTGAGACTGGTGGTAGAAGGCTACTGTCAAGCCCTTTCCATCCCCAGAAAAGAAAGATTTTCTCCAATGTAAGACAAGTGGTGCAAATCATTTACATACTAAAGTCACTGGAGGATTTGTCTCAATTGCAGCTTGATTGATAAGCTCTGCTTGGTCGCTTAATCTTGCACTAGCACAGTCTTGCCCATCCATTATTTTGTTATTATCATGCATTCTACCACAAAGAAATTAACTAAGCAATACTGTGGGCGTAAGAATGTCACATGACATTGATACTGCACTCTGATTGGTCATTACCCAGATTCAGGTAACGGCACAACTCTCAGATAGGCAATCCACCAGTCCCTTACCCCGAGGAAGGGCTGGCTGGCGAGTCTAGTTACCGGCCAGTGCTGGCTGTCCCAAACAGGGCTGCTTTCAATGTAATTTTATACGTGTATTACGGCCGGATATGACGTTTTGGGTGTGGTTTAGCAAATAAAATTGAATTACACTTAAATAGAGAACAAAATAATTAATTATCCTATATTATCCTCGAGACAAGAACCGCAAAAGTAGTCATTACATTCGAGGTAAGGTCGTTTTTAAGCCGCGGCTATTTCCTGAGCTGCAGCCACCTCGCTATTCCGGCCAAGCTGCATGGTCCCAAGGGTGACCGGATTAAAGAGAGTCTACTGTATTGTAGTCTGGGGGCTATAGACCTAATAGCTCGGGCAAAATCTAGAGAGCTAGGATTAGGTCTGGAGACTCTTGCAACATTTCCGTGTGCTCTAGAAGTGCTGCAAGAGTCTCCAGACCTCTTTCTCTCTTCCCCCTCCCCCCTCTGAGAAAAGGTCTGGCCCCCAGACTAATATTATAGGCAAAGTCAAACGAATGTTTAATATATCACTACACTGATAACTGGCCATAGTTCAACTGCAGACTATATGTTTAGAGCTATTTCCTGTCATGCTATAGCCTCGATCCAAGCCCCTCTCACTAGAGGGCCTGGTAACCACCGTTTGCGCGTGGGTGGATTCAATACCGTATAACGGGTAAGTTTCGGGTAAAAAATTCGTTCAACCCGAGAAACGGTGGTATTCGTGAGTAAAAATTTCGTTTAGTCTCGTGGCTGCACGGCATTCCTACGTTCCGATAAGCCACGCCTACGTTAAAATTTCGTGGAGGTCAGCCTGCCCACGAAAATAATGAATATTTTACCCCACGAAAATTACCCGCTAAAATTTGTTAGTAAAACTCTTTGTAATTTATCAATTAGCCTTTTGTACTATGATCACCCATGTGGTTGATTAAACTTTTAGTGTCAAGAGCTAGCTAGCTAGAGAGAGAAATCACCATCACAACTCTAGGCTCATACGAGGAGCACTGATCTTATTGAGATGGCATCAAACAAGCGTCTGGAAGCAAGTAGACTTACCAGAGCTGGTCGGTACTGACAGAAAACGCCCACCACTCTACCACAGTACAAAAGAAGACAAAACCTAACTTTTCAACACTGGAGAGAGCGTGAGCAAGAGTAGCCTCGTTCCCAGGCCGATCCGTCTCCAATTGAACGCTATGAGTCGACCTAGCGTTCAATTGGAGACGCTATAGAGCAAGAGCAGAAGAGAAGTAGAAGCAATCACAACAAGAAAGAAAAGAGGTAACAAAACTAGTCACTAGTCTAGGCCATATAAATGTTGCAAGTATCTGTGTTATTTTGTTATGATTTGTGCAGTGAAATCATTGTAAAATATACAATAATTTACTGTTAAAGATATCTCGACCCCCGAGATTCTTAGGGGCAATTAACGCATGCGCAGACAGTGTATACCAGGTCGTCTTTCTCAATTGAGAGCGGCCTGGAATCGAGGCTATACTGTCATGCATGCTTCATCAATGAATATGCTTATAACTACTGTTTGACGTCACTGTTGCTATAGCTATGCAATGAATATGCTTATCAATAAATTTTCTGTAAAAGCGATGGCCGATTCAAGAAAGTGCTACTTGTCTACAGACAGTGCAAATGTATCGTCATTCCACTGACAAGCCTACTGGCCACCTAGTCTCATGGACCAGCCCCCTCCTAAGAAGGGGTCTGAGCACTCTTGATGTGTTTTGTTGCACATGCTGGAATTCCAGCAGCTCAATCAGATTGACTTATTCTAGTCAGGTGATATTATAGGAGGCAATAAAGAACTGCACGTTGCTCAACGCATTTGGATAATCATTAATGCATGCATTACGCATGGTAAACGCTTCATACATAGACGCAGCATAAGCAAGCCAAGCAGGGGTCCTTGGGCACAGAGTTAGCACCACAGGCAAAATACATACATGTGAAGCACCTTCTTCAGAGAGAGAGAGATGCCTGCACTTGACGTTTTGTACAATTAACAAATACGCGGGGGCGTAAGATCAGGAATTGATTACATTCCATTGGTCTGGCACATTCCACTGTGAAATGACCTCAAGACAGACCCCTTCTTAGGAGGGGGCTGATCCATGAGACTACTGGCCACCAGTGCCAGTGGCAAATCCAGTGGTAGCGGATCCAGTGGGGAGCTTTGGGGCCCGGGGCTTGAGTACCTGCCAACTGTCCCGGTCTTACCGGGAATATCCCTCAAAATGGTCTCTCCTCCCGGTATCCTAGTCTCGCGGACCGTATACAGAGTTGTGTTGACCTAATACACTAATATATAGTGGCAATCTAAGTGCCTGAGAAGTGTTTGGTAAGTTGTGAAACTGCACAGCTGCACAGCTAGATTTGGCAAATCTAATTAATATGTGGTTTCACACATCGGTCCTCTAACCACTAACCAACCACTTATCAATCCAACAGCACTAGCTGCTGCACAAGTAGGCTCCTGTGTAATTTGCCATACGATACATTGTAACGGCTGGCTTGCGAGACTACCGGTATTACAGCTATATAAGGGGTCTAATTTCAAGCACAAGCTTGATTTTTAAATACTGCATGCATGCACATAGGTGCAAACTTGAAGTAATAATTATTGGAATCCAATGAGCTATAGGTGGCAGGAAGTGCACAAAGTAAAAACTACTAATAATTATGTCTTCATCATCAGCTCTACATACCATGCAGACATTTTTTAATTGGTCTCAATAGCATGCAGAAAATTTTCAAGCACAATCTAGGTTGGCAGGCATGTTACAGTACAAAACTATTGTTGTAATCTCATTCACACACTACATCATGTACACACCTTCTCGACTGGTTGAGTGTCCTTTGACTCCCTCTTTGTTGTCTCCACTGGGTCCGAGCTTCCTGTCAGTGAATCATCTGAGATGATATAATTATATATACTTACAACATCACATTAATAAACACGTACTCATGTATATTACTTATTCGGAAGAGTAAACACAAAATAGACTCACAGATGTCCCTGGCAGATGGTCTCCTTGTCATGTCTTCTTGCAAACAATTATCGATAAGCTTCCTCAACCTGTGTGTGTGAGGGATCTGGGCAACATGGAATGATCGATCCTTGGCTGATTTGATCGTCTCCAACTTGCAAACAATCTGCGCCACAATCACCCCAAAGGAAAACACATCCAGGCTATTATCGTAATTCTCCTCTTCCAATCGATATGCCTCGGGAGGTAGATACCCTCTACGCTGACCAATGGCTGTGAGGGTGGAGCTAAGCTTGGAGGGATCGTATAGCCGTGACATACCAAAATCGGAAATCTTTGCAACAGGCACTGGCAGTGTAAGCTTCAGCAAGATGTTATCGCCACAGAGGTCACGGTGGATTATCTGCTTGCTGTGAATGTAGGCCAGACCACAAGCCATGTCTTTGGAAAGGCTAATTTCACATTCGCTAGTTAGGGACTCTTCATCAAGACCAGAAAAATAAGATCTCAGATTGCAATCCATCAGCTCAACAACAAGGATTGTACCACCTGATTTGGGATGCTTAGCAGTCGATAAAAACTGAACAATGTTTGGGTGCTGGATCGATTTGAGAAAATCACTCTCACGATCAATTGCATCGGTAGCATCTTCACTTTTGCTGACTGCAATACTTGCCTGCATCTCCATAGCATCGTGAAGCAGGACTTTGACTGCACAAATCTCGCCCTTGTAGCTGCTTTTGAAGACTGCTCCAAATGCACCTTTACCGAGTGGCTCGTCCAGGAAAATTATTAAATCTCCATTGATTTTTTGGCGATTTTGGTTAACTGTGGAATATTTTGTGTGTATTACATGTAGATGTGGGGAAAGTGGGTGAGGAACATTATAGCAGCTAGAAAATCAAGCAATGTGTGCATTCCAGTGCATTTTATTTAGTGCTTACCTTCTGACTTCACATCAGTAGGATTGCTTGCACCAGTAGACTGTACATGTTCTCTCTCAATGGTACTAGCTATGTCACTGTGGCCCACAATAGGACTAGACAATGCCGCCATCACATCTTCCCAGCTTCTCTCCCCACCTGTTAGCCACTCTGATAGCCCCTCACGGTAGCAGTCATCAGGATTGTCACGCCATTTCGTACCTACGTTGTTGATAGTAGCCGGGGATACATCAAGAACAAGCAAGATGTTTCGCCACTTAACTCGAGCATCAAACGTGACCAAGTACACTTTCTTAAGATCTTCTATTGTGAGATAGTCAGACATCTTTTCTGTGGCATGGCATTGTTATGATGAAAAAAGGTACGTTGTTCAGTGTGTGCAATTATCATAAATTGTGTATGCACATCCATGCAGGGCGTAGGGAGGGGGCAGGGCTTTGGGGGCTGGAGTCCCCCTTCCTCTGCAAACCACACTAAGAGCCCCACCTTTTCTGATGACTGTCTTCAGCCTGGGAATTACTAGTATAGATTAGTGGCAGACAAACAGCATGTCCAAGAGCTAGCTATACTTTGATTCTTCAGTGTAACTACTAGATGGGCGTGCCCGTCTATGTACAAGGAGCCTAAAGACAGGAATATGTCCATGAACTTTGACCTTATAATTAATTTTTGTCTGTGATGTGGGGGCGGCTCCAGAGGATTATGCAACACATGAAACTTTAAATCTTCAATTAATACTAGATCTAGTGCAGATCCATACAGGTAAAATTAATGTGCTCATGCATCCCAACATGTTGTAAGACTATTGAAATTAATACAGCAAACATTGTTTATTGCACATTTTATTGGCCCCCAGACTACATTGACAATAGGGTAGCAGAGACCAGACTGAACAACACACGTACCTAGCTAGCTATGGCAAGGTTGAGACATGCATACCCTCTTTCTTTGTGGGGGGATCAATAATAATAATTATATGAATACAATTTTTCTGGTGTTGGACATTTTCTTAGTAGTCATTGACAGGAAATGCAAAATACTTAAACTTCTACATACCGGTAATTGTTACCCGTAGATCAAAGTTGACACGAGTAGCCAAATGCATCGTCTGATCTTGTGGTAGACAATATCAACACGGTAAAAACACATTCGTTACAGTAACATAAAACATGTCAACATCTTTTGAAATTTCATGTAGAAATGACATATATTTCTGTCATTTTTAACACTAAAATACGTTGATGCATCTCATATAACATGTGTTTTTGCTGTGAAAGCACATGTGCATGCATGGGGAGTGACGGTTTAACCGTTAATAGTGTACATCCCTATACGTCATCGTGTTAGCAGTGTGTTCTCCCATGCAGAAAATCTCACTGAGCAAAAATTAATTATGATTAATAGTTCATGAATCAGTATCATATAATAGCTATAAACGTCGTGTTGCAAACGACAACCCTTAAATACCGGTAGGTCGACTATTTAAGTTGTGGATAAAAATTTTAGCATATTAAATTGTGCTATTTCTATAATGCTGATTGATGTACTTGCATAGCTTGAATTGGTTATCCCACAACAGCTGTCAGTGACCTATTGATGGTCTATTGGGTTACTGAAATCAGTTCCTATGACTAGCCAAAGGTCTTACCACAGACCACAGAGTTATGCATGACAGTGGATTACCTTAGCAACCACAATGAACTGGAAGTGACTACAAATACAGGATGTGTTAGTCAGATCGGTGCACAGGTATACTAGTCAGAGTACATCTGATAGCAATGAGGTACTAATTATAGATTCTCAGTATGTTACAAAATAATGATACAACAAACAACGATTAAAGACATGACTGCTCATCATGCACTAAGCTTACCCTGTTATTAGTGAGAGTTTGACTGCTGTATAGTCTAGGCCACTATCCCGAAATCCTAGAAAACATTAGCAAAGGTTCGTTAGTCCTGATCATAATGTCAATGAAAGCAACAGCAAAGTAATTATGTTTGTCCATATGTTGGTGGTTGTGTTGGTATGCCTGCAATGCCACAGATTGTTATAGGGCTGCTCTAGACTTAGTTTCAATACAATGAACAAATCTCTTTTTTCAAGACACAACAACTTCACAACTGATAAATCTGTCCCAGTATGTATCATGCAGTACACTATAGCACTGTGGCATGTCAACATCCCGTTTGATATGTTCAGAAATAACTACAGTGACAATTAGGAAATCGCCATTGATATACTCATTAACCCATGCATGTGATTGGCAAGGAAATACATTAATACTACAATGTAATAGGTTGATCTACTTGCATAATAGTGTCTAAGATCAGGTTTCCGTATCCATTATATAAGAATTTCACACACTATATCTTTTCCAATAACAACACAAAGTGAAACTGATACACGTAGTATAAAAACGAGCATTGAGAAAAGGACAGATTTGATAAGTATAATAGCTATAATTTATGTGCTGTTTGTTCATGTAATATTAACGTGTGTTCAAAGTTTCTTGCAGTTGGGATCGTACCCACTGTTCTCCATTAACATACAAACAGTCCAAAACATGTCAGAGTGAAACTTTACTGCGACGTCAGGCGTAATTTCTTCACTTTTCTGCTCTGATTCCAATTCCATTTCATCGTCAGCTTCCTTAGAGCAAGTGTTTATACCAACTACAGGTGGAATTTTAGAGCCATAAAAATCATATCCATCGAAGACTGGGCCACCACGAAAGTTGACAGCGGGATTTTGACAACACTGCATTTCCATTCGCTTAAAGCAATCCTGCTCGCTGATCTCACACTCTTTCAAAATCATGTTCTCATTTCCATAACCGTAAGAAGTGACGTGACGTCCTGGGCATTTACTCGGACAGTAATTAACTGAATGCCAAACGGGAGAAAATTGAGATTTGTTTAAAATGATCAAGGCCCAATCAAAATCGTCAGACTGGATACTTTGATTGAAGAACTCCCTTGGGATGTACACTTCTTCCCACTCCATTCTTTGCAGATAGCCTGAGCCATTCCTTGCTCGCCAGAAATCAAGATTATGCTCCCACGTTCGCTCGTCAGAGTCGTACACACATTTTGCAGATGTCATTGCATGATAAGGTCCAACAAGAAAAGCTGTGCACCCGTTGTCCAATCCACCGACAGCATACTCAGGATAATAGTAAACACTCTCCACTTCTCTCAAACATTCATAGGACTGGGTATCGTAATCTTCGTATTCGTAATCACGCTTTTGTCTGCTTGATTTGTCTATAAATGGGATAAGCGGACCGTCTTCGCTCACAGTAGTCGCAGCCGACCCAAAGCAAGCAGTACCATCGTCTTGGTAATTCATTTCAGTAATGTAGTCGGACATTTCCTTTATATCGGGAGGCTTCGCAAAGATGACATCTCCAAGTCTCAAGTGCTTTACCCATCCCAAAGAAGATGATTGTTCACTGCCTTTGATAGCTGCTGCAGCACTGTACTGCATGCAGTGTGCAGTGCACAAGACAACTACTGCTACATAAAATTGCATCTTGAAATTCTCAATTTTTAGAATCTGGTAATTATGGCAGCAGTTTTATGCAATATTAATTTAGCCCGCAGTGACGTTTCTTGTACCCACAGGAATTAAACACCCACTCATAATACATTGATGATATGATTGATAATAGTGATAAGCCACCCACCCACACATTCCTAGAATTACTGTACACCTGTACACACGCGTGCACGTGTGTGCAATAATTAATGCATTGTACCCTCAGAGAGCACAGTCATGTGTATATATGGCTTTAGCAGTGAGGCTGTCTCTTGGGAATCGTCATGCTATAATTATAATTATTTTAATTTTGATCATGAATATCGAATATAGAGAAAGCTATAATAATATCGTTAAGTTTGTAATGTACACACAATTATCAATTAATGTATGAAGACAAATTAACCTGCAACATGGATATCACTATAATTATTTATGGCCAATATTTAAGAAACAGTGGCCGCATGATTAGTGCAAAACCTATCAGTAAAAATACATAATTATTATTCTACATAATAAAATGTAACATAATGAAGCACACATGATAGTCAGTTATTACAGTAAAAAGTAACAGCTACGTGAGTTGCTAGGCAGCGTCTATGGGAGTTTCATAGTCCATGAATTGAGGGGGCGGATTATGACGTAGTGTCTGTACTTTCCTCTCGACGGCATCTATCGGCGTCTCGTACTCCTCCCTGGGGGGTGTAGATATCGTCCGAGATCTCCCTCGCCACGCAGAGGGTCCAGTATCCAGATCGCTAGCATTAAAGGTTTCAAATACCTCCGATTTTGTGTGCCTACCATTAGGCTTCATTTTCACTGGCGGGGGAGACTGAAACTCTTTCGGCACAGCTTTATAGCCTCCACCTTCGTTGAAGTCATCATCGATTTCAGAGTACTCTCTTTGCATGGCCGATTCATCAATCTCCGAGTACTCCTGCGGGGCAGCTGTCTCATCAATTTCCGTATAGTCTTGTGGTCCATCTACTTTGTCGTACTCTTCAGTTGGGAGGGAACTGTTTGGGATAAGTCCCTGCTTGTAGTTCTCATCAACTTCGTAGTGGCCCATAGGGAGTAGAGGAGTGTGAACTGATTGGCCGTTGGTTGTTGGGGAAACGGGCATCTCGTAATTCCTGGGTTTTCGGGGATGAGGGCCCTGGTCGACAATGACATAGTCGTCAGATACCTCATAGTTACCACCCTGCAGATGATAGTGCGTAGAGTAAATTAAGGAACACTCCATTATATGCCCAGTGAAATTTGGTCACCATAATAGGTAGACCAGTAAGTGGCTTTAATAAAGAGGTGACCTAGCTGCTGACACGGGTCCAAACAGATGTTATGGAGATTTTGGAGCCTATTATTAACCTGGCAGTATTATAGAGGGTGACCAATCCACAGGGTTCTATTAAAGTGTAACTTCCTTGAGTTAGGTGCCTCATGCCATTAAACACATCATACTATTGCCACACCCCTAACATCGCTCCGATGGTTCTAAGCCTTCCAGAGAATTCATACGAGAAACTGTAAGCAATCCGTACAAATTAGTGGGACAGTATCCAATTACTCCGATTACTCCATTCTCACAATTACTCCGTTCTCATGTACTTCCCATGCAGAGAATGAACCAAAACAAGCTCGCATTACTGGCCCTCAGGTCTCAATCTCAAACTAACTAAATTCAAAATTCCATAACGTATAATTTCTTAATTAGGAGTTAAACGTTGAAAATCAAATTTGTATTCGGTAGTTACTTGCATTCTCAGGAGACAAAATTAATGTCAAATTTGAGTATACCGTATTACTAGAATGTCTTGCAAGCATCAAACATTTGCGAACTTTGCGAGGGTTGATCAATTCGCAACAATTAAATCCGCAAAACCTAAATTATTACTAGTAAATACACACGATCCTTGCCAGAACGCAATAGTTAGATCGCAAAGGGTCAACTTTTCTGCTGATTTGGCTCATTTGCAAAGGTTTTTCACTCGCAAAATATTCTAGTAATACGCTATACATAACATTACTCACATTCAAAAGAACCTTCTGCCCTTCCTCATTGAGATACTCGTACCCTGGGGGACCCGTAGCCTCCTCCACTTCTTCCGCCAGTGTGTACCCGTTATCCTGGGGGAATTCCGCTTGCTCAGGGAAATCCCCTAATGGACGTGACATGGACCTCGTCAAAGTGTCTTCCCCCATCTCGTCTAGTTTAGGGGCTGAAACGTAGCGCTTGTCTGTACTGGGTAGGTTTGGAGATAGAGGTGCTTCGTAGTTGGCTGGTTTGTGAGGCGTGGCTCCGTTAGCATAGAGGGGGGCGGTCTTTGTCCCTGGTGATGAGTGTTGAGTGGTGCTGGATTCAAGCTGTGTGTGTGGGGGGATAGTACAAAGTCGGGAAGGAGTGATTCTTAAAACAAAGCTTGTAAATCTTGTCTATAGTGGTCACTCATGGGAGCAGACCAACAGTGACTGTCAAGAAGATGTACTGGCCTGCTAACGGAGAATTTGAAGCCCATGCATTAACTTGGCTGCACCAACTAGGGTGTCTGACCACAATAGAAGGCTAAAGAATTATTTTTGGTCTGGCTGTTAATACATACGTATGTAGAACAAAAAGTAGCTATCACTAATATGGTAGAGCAATTGAACTGAGAATACTTACCCCTGAGAAACTTTGTTGCATGTTTGGGTCAGTCTCATAATTTGGAGAAGGCATTCCAATGACCAAGTTGGAGTACGGATTAGGCACACTCCCCCTCTGTACGGCCGTGAGGGTATGCTGGGTGTGAGGGGGGAGGGGACTCGACGGAAACTCTTGTGACAGCGTGAAGGTGTTGCTGCTGAAGGTGTGGTTCTCGTAGTTGAACTCACCACTTTGTAGAATGTTTGACGGCAGGTTGTCGTAATTTGTGACACAGCCATCTTGTGTGGTGAAGACGTAGCGCAGCGGATCTTGTAAGAAGACGTCTAGACGCTGAACGATTTCAGAAAATGGAGGACGGGCCTCAGGCTCTCTCAGCCAACCTGTGTGTGTAAGGGGTGGTTGCTATGATCTGTCGGATACACACTTACTAACAGTTATTACCAGCTAACGTTGCCAAAGAATGAGGAAACCATTATTTCAGTGAACCCATCACTCGCTAAATCAACAATGCATTAATTATGAACCAAATATCCGCTAGAAATAACAATAACAGTGAACCTATTGACATTGTATAAGCAGTTAGCACAAAACGTGCATGACATGACAGTACATAAACTAATGAATGAAGTTACCACGCTACTAATAATAACTCTGCTGATTGATTCCTAATTCCGATTATTGGTGCTCATACCATTAGCTAATGGCTACAAGCACAGCAGTTCAAATCCCAAGAAATAATAATTATGAAAATTCAACTCATTAGCTATTGTTACTGCTAGAGCCATTTGTTGTAGCACAGGTACTACTTCTTTGTGTTCTCTAATGCTTCAATTAGATGCGGTAAAAGTGTAGTGGCAGCAACGCCCATGACCACTTAACAGAGTAACCACGGACACATATATGTAATTAAGGTGGCAATGCTACACCTAAGAACCGGTATAGCAACCAGGAATGATCGTACATTACTTATTAAAGGGAGCTATGGTAACCAAATATAACTGGCAGGTGTAGCTGGTATAACAAGGGGGAGGGGTGTTTACTTAATTACAAAATACAGCTACAAAATAGCGAACATAATTATAACCGTGACAAATGCATCTAATTATGTGATCACCTAGGCTATACATACAAGTTGGGAATGTACAGTAATTAGGAAATTAAGATGCAACGACCAGAATTCAGAGCCTACGTACGTACATGAGCCACTAATTAAATTAAAAAATTATTCATAATTATGAACAAGGTCTAAGCTCATAACAACAGTACCACAATGCAGCGTAGGTACGTACATGATCTACTAATTAAAGTAAGAACAAGGTCTAAGCTCATAACATAATAAAATAGGCCACTCACATTCGAGCAACACAGCGTAGAGTTCAATAGTGCAAGTGGCCGGCTGTTCCAATCGCTCTCCAGCCTCCACCCCCTTTATCAGATCTCGTACGCCCTTTGTCCCGTACGGCCGCGCCCCGAATGTTAGCACCTCCCACACAGTCACCCCGTAACTCCAGACATCGGACTTGTGAGTGTACACTTTTTTACGGAGGCTCTCTGGTGCCATCCAGCGAACGGGTACCTGTGTATGGGGGGAGGGGCAAGAGGTGAACACTTATAACTGCTGACTTTGACTATATAAGATGAGCAATTTTCTAAACCGACAGATGGATTGCGTAGTTCTAAGGGAAGATCTATCACCTAAGTATTAGTGTGTTTAGAATAGACACCAACGACAAAGGTTTGTCGTGTGATTAGTGTTTTCAGTACTACTTGTAAGGACCCATAACTTGAGTCTATAGAGTGATCAATTTCATGATAGTTAAGAACATGGTACAAGCAAAATTCACGCTGCTGCATATACACATACATACATACATGCATAATAACTTGACCCCCCTGCACCCACCTTCCCTCCCTGAGCCTGGTAGTGGGACTCCCCAACATCAATAATCCTCGTGAGTCCAAAATCAGTGATCTTCAGACAACGGGAGGAATGAACTAACACGTTACGTGCGGCAAGATCACGATGCACCATCCTCTTCTCCTCAAGATACTCCATACCCTGTGGACAGGCAGGTTGTGAACGTGTCACCACTACATTACAGTAACCCCTTTATAACGGACTTAGGGGAACAAGCTGTTATAAAAGCTGTTTTACACACACACTGTTTATTAATTTTGGGACCTGGTTTTTATCACAGTTAATTGTCCTAGCCTATGAACACAAACACTTTTTTTAATGGTGAAATATGACCTACATGACTATTATGTCATGCATATACGTACACGACAGATGACGCTATTATTAATACTGCTAGTCTCTTGTTTAGACAAGAACAGCACACGATGTCAGTCTATGACAATAACAGGTACGCTTCGTATGTACACATCCTCCTCAATTAATTAACTAACAAAACACAACAAAGCATTCAAATATGTAGCCTCTAACCTTGGCCATCTGGACTGCAAACGTGAGCATTGTTAGTGCATTGAGATCAGTTTGGTGCTTCTTTAGATAAGAGATCAGTGAGCCCAGTGCAACAAACTGGGAGATCAACATCAGCTCTTTCCCCATGGATACTGCATATAGTCGCACTACGTTATCGTGGTCCATGGATGCCATGACGATGCCTTCTTGCAAGAGTTCCTTACTGGCTGCTGAATTAGTAGTTTGTTCGTTGAGGACTTTGATAGCAACGTGGTATCTGTTGGAATCGTTCTCCGGACGCCAGTAGCCCTGTGTGGGTGTGGGTGTGTGTGTGTGTGTGTGTGGGTGTGAGGGGTGTGGGTTTGATGCCAGACTTGCAGTTGAGTATGGTTCATTCTCATTAAAACAGCTGCACATTTTCTCCTATATGTATATTGCAGCACATGCAGTGTTGAAGTTCAGTACCGGGGGTAGAATACAGGTCTGCAGTAGTGACCACAGTGTCTGTATAGCAATTGCAACGAGCACAAAGTGTGTATGGTGCAAATCAACACTGCAATACTTCAACAGGACAATCAACCTCGCTATTGCCTGTTTACAGAGTTTACAGACAAACAGACACCAACGCCCACTAGTGTGGTAGATAACTTACCAGACAGCAAAACCCACAAATACCAAGATGCTTAATTACCATTATGATATCATACGTACCTCGTAGACAGTTCCAAAGGCGCCTGCTCCGAGGATCTCTCCAAACTCTAGGGTCGACTCTGGGGTCACGATCAGCCGAGCCTGGTTGGGAGGAGCCCTGGGAAGCTGCAATGTCTGTACAAGTATGAAATAGCATTTACAGCAGAGTAGCATGAGGCAGTTAGATGGCATTGAATACATAATTACAGTGAAGCCTATCTATTGCATGTGGTCACATTCTATAGTGCAGCCAGGTTAATGGGCTCCTAAGTCTTCCTAGCTATGTACACATGTGTTAGCAGGCCACAACTTTATTATATTATACAGCCACTGTTGGTGTGCCCAAGGAGTGACCGCTAATAATAGTCAGGTTTCACTCTACTGATATTTTATAGCGGTCATGTACTGTTCACTATACTTGAGCATGTGTGAATAAAGTGCTTCAATTTAGCTAGGCAAGAGTAACAGAGTACAATTACCGTGGGTAGCAGTGCAGACATGTGCATTACTTACCCCCATAGAAATATTCGCTCCATCTCCGTACGTGGGATTAATGAAGTCAGTTCTCTCCTGGAGACAAAAAATAATCTAAGATCTTAAATTGCACTTTTTTCATTAAAGATCTTTACCAAATTGTAATTCATACAAATTGCATTTTTGTGTTAATGATCTTTACCAAATCAGTGATCTTGGATGATCCCATGTAGAATCGGCGTCGAATGAAGCCGGTAATAAACACCACCGCTATTACTATGACAAGCACGAATAGAATGCCCACAATCACACCAGCAATCGCAGGTCTGCAGAAAAAAATTGCATTACGTTCACGATCAATACTAGGACAGTAAAACCTGTCACCCTCTATAATACATAATGGGCCCCAAACTCTCGATAGCGTTTGGACCTGTGCACATTTTAGCAGGCCACGTCTCTAGTACATGCAGCCACTGTTGATCTGCTCAAGGGCTACATTTATAACCATGCAGGCTTCAATGCACTAGCTACACTTCCTCACTTACCCGTCTAGACCCGAAGCTCCACTCGCTGCAATACAGGTCTTGTTGGAAAAGTTTAGTGTTTGATCTGCATTCCAACAGCTGTTCATCGCCAGGTCCCCTCATCTCTAGGGGGGTGCTAAATCTGTGGGTGTGTGTGTGGATGTGGGGAGGGGGGTTATACACAGAAACAAAATTACTCGCTATAGGAATTGAATTTACAAATATGCATTGAACCTAATGGTCCTTGGTAGATTAGAATGTGCAACATCAGCCCACCCCCAAGAACTCTCAATACCTTAGTATACCTTCATCCAGTAATCAAAATGTTCCTCAACAAAACAGGGGCGTAGCCAGGGGGGGTGCTAGGGGTGCTGAGTACCCCCAACCAGCCTGAGTCAAGTATACAAATCACAGAGAAATGTATCTGATTATCCAGCTGAGCACCCCTTCTCTTCCAGATCTTGCTGCAGTTAGGCTAGCTAGCTGTACATGAATAGCTAGCTAGCCAAGGAAATTAAGTTAATTATGATGTCATTAATAAGAGGTGTGGCTTCCGGTCAACCACATTTCGGCGCTTCGCGCCCTCTTTCATCTACGATAGCACCCCTTTCTCCAAAATCCTGGCTACGCCCCTGATAATTATAGTACAAAAAAAAGTAATACAGATTGAAACCTCCATACCCTAACCCTTATCTCAATAGAACCGAACTCTTTTTTCCTCAACAAAACTCTCAATAATTATGGTACAAAAAAACATATACACAGATTGAAACCTCCATACCCTCACCCTTATCCCGAACTCTTATTATTATTATGATAGTATATATATACTGTGCACGTGTGTGAGTAACAGGAGGAAAAAAGTAAAAATTGACGAAAGCTACAAATTCACGGACCACAATTAACGTTTCTCAGTGTCTACAGAATTGAAGCTATGAGCAACGCTTTCACAAAAAAGCGTGTGTTTTCAGTTCTGAGCTAACTTTGAGAGGCCATAACTTGTGTTGCTGGCGTGACGTCCAATTTCATAGTAGATCAGTGATTTATTTCCGGCTCAAATAGTCTGAAAAAAGAGTGGGCTATTATAGTCTAAGTGGGTTAGTTAATTTTTGTATAGGCTGCAGGCACTGTATCCATTTTACCGCTGTGCATAAATGATTAATAGGCCCTGATAAATTGTGCTTAGAATACTTTTAGCATCAATGTTCGTTTTTGGTAAAGATCATTACATAAAGTTTTGCATGACGATGTTCTCATGGCAAAAATGGTGTGGATCAGTTCAAGTCAGCAAGATAAAACACTGATATATTTATTGTGTCAGTTGTGTGTTGGCTATATAAACTGTATAATTGTATACATCACACTTAGTAGAAAGCTGTATATTTGTATAATTAGACCACCTTATATTGATGTTATACATTGTGTATAGTATATTTGTATAGTGTATAACTGTATAATAATATTGTATACATCACACTTAGTTGAAACTATATACTCTAACTCTATCATATCCCTAACCTATAACCGTGCCCCCCTCCTAAACCCTAACATAACCCTATCCCTAACCCCTCCTTCCTAATTCTATCCCTAACCCCTAATCCCTCCTAAATCTTTATTTTTAGATAGACGTCCTGATCTAATTAGAACGAAAAAGAGCATGCGAGACTCAAAACTCTTAGAAACTCTTTGGATTCTACTCTCTGGCACCGTAATATGTCACTGACGGTTGAAGACACCACTTTGTAGACATGGAACCCGCGTACACAGCTTCTAAACTGCACGAAAGACAGTTTAGACATTTTAGCTGCAGAGCTAGCCTCGGCCTGGAATCGAGGCCGTGTACATACCTTAAATGGGGAAATATTCGTTCTAATTACTACGGGACACCCTAATACAAGGGATACTTTTTTTTTTTTTTTTTTTTTTTTTTTTGACTTTTTTTTTTTTGGTGGAAGCAAGTAAATAATAGTAATAAATAAATTAAAATACTATAATAAAATAATAAAACAAAGAACAGTGTATGTAAAATAGTGTGTACATGAGGTGAACAGTTAGTTTGTTAGTTTTGCTGCAAGCTGGCCTCTGCTATAACCAGGTCCACAGGTGACATCTTCATAGCGTGGCCTCTTGATGAACGAGCGCCACGTATGCATTGAATGGCGGACCTGAGCAGGCTGAAAGAGAGGGAGCATCTCAGCCAGTGCAGGGTGGTGCTGTAGGGTTGGTCCCATTTCTCTGCTAGCAGGGAGGCCAGTCGTTTGTAGAAGTTTGTAGCTTGTTTTGAAAGGCCGCCAGTCGCAGACATCACAATGGGGACGAAAGTAGTATGCTCCACTTCTCTCACCCTTTGTCCGTATGCACGGATCTTTTCCCTCTCGTGCTTCCTGAAGCATTGGTCTAGGGTTGTGTTGCGATTTGAGGGAGCAAAAGGGTTGAAGACTCTGACGTCCATCAGGGTTCTCTCGCGTCTGCCTCCCCAGAGACCACTGGCAGCAACATCAAGCCTAGCACCTATGGTGGTATTTGCGCTTCTCCCGGACATGGTCTCTGTGGTGATCTCCTGAAGCTCTGGTTCAATTTGCACATCATTGCATACTTCAGTTAAGAGTCTCGCTGTTAAATCTCTTATTTCATTGTGACGCAGGGAAGGAAACCCACCGCGTGGGCAAGAAAGTATATGATCCACAACAAACGCAGCGCTACACTTCGACTTTAACGTAATTTTTCTTGCTCTATTCCAAGGGACACTGCAAGCCGTAATTATTTTTTTGTGTCCCGGTAATTCGGGTGAATACGGTACACAAATTTGAGTGCTATATTATTGTGTAGCTCATCAGCATAATTATTCTTCTGCAGGTAGGCCTTCCTAACCACCCTCCAAGTGAGCTAAAGCTTCTGAATCTTAATACTGGTCCCTGTCAGGGCACACATTTGAGGTACGCAATTTAGCTATAAATATACATACAAGTTTTACCACATTTTTTGCCACAACACATACACACATTGGATGTTGGATGTGTATGCTATTATTCTACATGTAGGCCCTCTTAACCATCCTCAAACTGCTCTAACATCTATTTTTGCGGTCTGATTCTTTTTTCTAGCCATTGTAAGGCATTTACACAAACTTGAGTACTATTATTGTGTATAGCTCATCAGTATAATTATTCTGAGTTATTATTTTGCAGGTAGGCCACCCTCCAAGTGAGCTAGCTGTCTGAATCTTAATACTGGTCCCTGTCAGGGTACAACTTTGAGGTATGTTTCCTATCAATTTAATTTGTTATAGCTATACATACAAGTTTTACCACATTTTTTGCCACAACACATACACACATTGGATGTGTATATATGCTATTATTCTACATGTAGGCCCTCTTAACCATCCTCAAACTGCTCTAACATTTATTTTTGCGGTCTGATTATTTTTTCTAGCCGTTTTCAAGGCATTTACACAAATTTGAGTACTAGCTATTATTGTGTAGCTCATCAGCATAATTATTCTGAGTTATTATTCTGCAGGTAGGCCATCCTAACCACCCTCCAAGTGAGCTAGCTGTCTGAATCTTAACACTGGTTCGAAATAGGTATGTAATTTCATACAATGCGTTCAAAACTTATAATATTTTTTTCACCATTATTTTAGCTATGAAGTACAAGTTCAAAGGACTGTAGTAAAGACTCATAATTAACTGGATACATGCACGCAAGTTTTGCAAACACTTCTGTTTCATTTTCATGCTATAGACTCGTTATTGTTTTGTTATTGTTTATTGTTTATGAGATTGAAATGGCGTTAATTGGAATGATTAATAACACGTGCCAAAATGACCCGCTAGAAGTGGGTCAAATCGACACACCTTCAATTTGACATACGTGTAGCATGTCATGTCATTTGGAGGGACAATCAAATGACATGCACGTCAGTGTTGAAACAACCCACTTGTTTTTACAGTGTATATACGATAGTATATACAGGGGAATTCCATGGTTTTCCCATTATCTATGTATGGGGAAAACCATGGATTTCCCCTGTATATACTACCGTATAATAATATATACCAATGTAGTATACAGCTGTTTGCATAGACCTTGCAAAAATAATCAGCTCACTGCATTACCACAAAACCACAAAATCATCATACAATGTTGCTATGCAAACAACATGCAGTCCTGAGCAATGATGGGTTCTAGAAGTTGTATATGGGTACTTTTTGAGTAGACCCTTGAAAAGTACCTGCTATAAGGTGGTATCAAGAGTAATGCTTTATCTACTCTTGGTGGTATGGAAACTCACGTAATTATGGTGAGGTTTGAAGGCTGAAGTACGAAGTACCTTAAACACTAACAGATCACAAAATATTGTTTGGTGCTTATCTAGTAGAAAAATATGTTCGGACTTGATAGTCAAAACCGGTATACCGCAGTGAGCAAGTTAGTAGGTTCTTTAGCGGAACAATTTTTCGTACAGCACAAGTCTCAGCGTAAGGCGTTGGTAAACCATTCTCTACTTAAATCCTCCCGGTTCTATGAGTCTCCATAGTTTATTCTAGAAGACATGCACCATTGGTCACTTTTTATTTAGTCATGTGAATGTGAATGTATATCCAATACTATTTGTTTGCATAGCAACATTGTATGGTGGTTTTGTGGTAAGCAGTGAATGATTTAGTATTTTGCAAGGTCTATGCAAACAGCTGTATACAGGGGAATTGCATGGTTTTCCCATTATCTATGTATGGGGAAAACCATGGATTTCCCCTGTTGGATGATCTGGATATATATAGGGACTGCTATCTTTAATTGTATATCCCTACATCACTGGAAAATCTTACGTCAAACTCTGAACAATGGACGCTTCCTCCACTTCTTCTGCGTTGCAAAATAAAGTAGCAGCTGGCTTGCCACAAACAGATCAACCTTCTCCTACACTTGACGTGCCACCTACAGACCTCAAGAATCAACCATCTTCCACACCCACTGCCGAAAGTGAAGAACCTGTGGAAGCTTCATCGGTACAAAATGAAGTAGACAATCTGGCAACTGACTTGCCACAGACAGATCAGCCTTCTCCTACACCGAACTTGCCACAGACGGATCAGCCTGCTCCTACACGGCCGGACTTGCCACGGACAGATCAGCCTTTCCCTACAGACATCAAGAATCAACCATCGTCCACTGCACCCACTGCCAAAAATGAAAAACCTGTGGAAACTTCATCGGTACAAAATGAAGACAATGCGGCAACTGACTTGCCACAGACGGATCAGCCTTCTCCTACACCGAACTTGCCACAGACAGATCAGCCTGGTCCTACTACATCGGACGAAGAACGTGTAGTTTCCAAATTGTGTATTCCTTCTGGTCGTGATGAAGCCAATGTAGCAAGACAGCAAGTACGTTCGGCTCTCTCTCCGAAACGTCTTGCAGAAAAAATGCTAGCTTCTTCCAATTCCACTCTTTGTGACAAACAGAATAGAATTTATCAATTGAAATTACGTGAAGGCAAGAAGATTGGATTAAAAATTGCTAGATGCTATATTGGAAACAAGCCTGCAACATCAGTCCAAGAGAAGGTACTTATGGTTGTTGGTGCTACAGGTGCCGGAAAAAGTACTCTCATCAACGGGATTGTCAACTATCTTTTTGGAGTTGAATGGAATGATCAATTTCGATTCAAAATGATCAATGAACATCCTGGAACCCAAGCTAAAAGTGTAACCAGCATGATTACTGCTTACACCATTTATCAACAGGAAGGCTCACCTTGCAAATGTACTCTCACAATCATTGACACACCTGGATTCGGTGACACTAGTGGGCTCGAACGAGACAAAGAGATCACGAAACAAATCAAGGAATTTTTCTCCATTCCGTGCATTGACGGTGGCATCGATCATCTCGACGGAATCGGATTTGTGACACAGTCTTCTCTAGCACGGCTGACTCACACTCAAAAGTACATCTTTGATTCTATTCTCTCCACTTTTGGAAAGGATATTGGAAACAACATCTTCATGATGATCACGTTTGCTGATGGGAAAAAGCCACCTGTTGTTGATGCAATTAATGCTAGTGACATACCATACCGTAAGTATTTCAAATTCAACAACTCTGCTTTGTTCCCAATCATCGCAGATGAAGAAGAATACGAGGAGGGAGATTTTGATGAAATGTTTTGGACAATGGGCATCAAAAGTTTCCATAATTTTTTCATGAATTTCGAACTTGTTGAACCCCGTAGCCTGCAGCTCACAAGAGAAGTGCTTGAAGAGCGTCAGCGTCTTGAAGCCAATGTGAAAGGCCTACAGCCAAGAATTAACGAAGGATTGGCAAAGATTGAAGAAATGAGAAAGGAAAGAAGAATAGTGGAAGAGCACGAGGCAGATATTGAAACCAACAAACAATTTAAATATACTATCACCGTTACGAAGCAGCGAAGGGTCGACTTTGAACGTGGGCGATACGTAACAAACTGTTTAACATGCAACTACACCTGTCACAAATGGTGTGGTATTTCTGATGACCGAGACAAATATGGATGTGCTGCAATGGACGGAGGAGGATACTCGAGTGCTTTGTGCAAAGTTTGCCCAGAGCATTGCGGGTGGAGACAACATGTCAACAATCCTTACTATTTCGAGATCTATCAGGAGGATGAAGAAAGAACGTCCGAGGAACTGAAGTTGAAGTTCGATGCTGCAAAGGAAGGCAAGGCCAGAGTCGAGTACATCATACAAGAAACTGAGCGTCGACTAACACAAATGGATGAATTGGTGATGGATATGATACAGCAAGTTCAACAAAGTGTCAATCGCCTCGGCCATATAGCTCTTAAACCGAATCCGTTAAGTGAAGTAGAGTATATTGAGATAATGATAAAATCTGAAAAAGCAGAATGCAAGACTGGTTGGGATGAGCGTGTGCAGTACCTCGAAAGTGCCAAGAAGCAAGCTCAGATCACACAAGGGATTGCCAAGGAGGATATCGGCCAAAACAAAAAAATTGAAAATCGAGAAGGTCTCTGGATGAAGATAAAAAGCTGGTGGAATAAAGATCCTAAACAGGACAAAGACAGTGGCAAGAATTAGATTATGCAGGCCAAGAATTGTTACGCTTAAAAAAAACGCTTTTTTATAGGTATTGATTGTTAATTAATCATCTCGAATTTTATTAGATTTGTTACATACCCCTCAGCTATGCCTCGGATTAACCACGGTAGCGGAGGATATATGGGTGCATATTCTCCTCGTATATACGTCTTAATTTTATTATGTCACATTTTTTGGGGAATAATCAGAGTGATGCATGGGAGAAAAAAGCACAAATAATTATTATCAGGGCCAAACAATGAAGCTCAACACACTGCACTCCATGCAGGGTGAATGGAGCATTTTGTTTATCCCATAGTTTCCAGTAACAATAATATTATATTAACAGTGTTCTGTTTAGCTATAGCTATATACACCTCTTTATTCATACAATAAAAGTGAGGGAGAAGCTGAGGGGGTTGCAACCCCAGAACCCCTCCCTATATAGATCCGCCCCTCCATGCATCATAATCGTACCAGAAGTATATGTTTACTGTAAAGTGCTGAGAATGAATTATACATACCAGACATGCATGCAGTTAGACAAAACAACTTAGTCTATGAATACGATGAGATCATATACACAGGTGCATGCATCATAAATACATAACAGGAATGGATATGGTTAGACTACATGCATGGTATATACATGCCTCAATGCATTTGTGTCCTAGTAATAACATGCAGGTGCAATTAAATCATTGTTCTAGCTAACCTACAATTTAGAATAAGCGGCTACAGCTACATTTCTTACAAAATTGACAGAAAAATGAAAATTGTTCGAGATCTCATGGCATATGCATGCATGCATGCTATACAACTATAATGTAACTGTAATACAACTAATTATAGCTCTGGGGGGCAAGCACGAGACTTAGTAGCACAGCTGCAACTAGGATCAATGGTTGAATCTGTAGCCCAGGGATACCTGCACGAGGCCATAATTATTAGGGAAGCATTTTTATTGAGAAAAACCAAACATAATTATAGTAGATCAAAGAGATGATGCAGTATATTTGTATATTTACGTACAACCCGACAACTGCATGACCATGCACCTATACTTTCTCTATAATTAGAACAACGTAAGGCATACTTATACATTGACATATAGGTTGACCTAATAGAGTAAGTCGCCAAACTCCATCAGACATCAAAGTGCGTCAGGTAAAAGGGCGTGTATATAATGCACAAACAAATAAGATTGATTCAAACTAATTACACACACTAACAGATGGCCATGCATGGGACTACTATCCAGCGAAAACTTGGATAGGCCAAGTCGCTTCCAAGCTATAGCGTATACATATTAGCGCTTGTATAGCTGGAGTATTGCTGACTCAGCACTTTACAACCCTCACAAAGAAACAAGTGTAGCTCTCCGCTTTGCAGGGTTGCCTGACTGGGAATTGCTCCACTCCACGCTGTACTGCACTCTATCTAGATTGTACTTGTGTCAGTTAGCTCTAGGCAAAACGGGGATCGGTGTACGTTCTGGCGTAAATCTGTAGTTTTTTCAAATTAATGATCACTGCTCGGACTGGAAGCGACTTGGCCTATCCAAGTTTTCGCTGGATAGTAGTCCTATGGTCATCTGTTAGTGTGTGTAATTAGTTTGAATCAGTCTTGTTTTGTTCGTGCATTACACGCCCTTTTACCTGACGCACTTTGATGTCTGACAGAGTTCAGCGACATACTCTAAATTTAATGCTTGTGAAAATTTAATAATTAATGTGACAGCAAAACCAATTATAATTATACTTACTTCCGAACATATAATTTGATTCCTTGTAGGCCTTCTTCCTGTAATAATATTTGCCAATTTTCAACCGTGATTTTGCACTCCTGTTGCATAATTATATATATGCATGCAATCTAAAACTGCATTTTACCTTGCTGTATTGTTGCAATGATGTTAGCAGCACAGTTAGCCATTATGGAAGGTAATGTGCTATTGTCAGTGATTGTGCTGTTGGGAAACAAATTATAACAACTGTAAGCACTAGCTGCAATCAACGGCCCTATAGCATAGCGTGCAGGCAATGAATTAGTAACTCATTGCCTGCCTTTCCTATACTGGCATGCATGCACACAGAGAAAAGAGGTGTGCTGTTTTAGACCCTGAGTGTGTGCTATATTAGCACGTGGTGTGCTAAACAGTGATTCAGCACACTACATGTGCTGTTTTGTAGGCATATAGCACAGCCTACGTGTTGTATTGGTGTGCTTTTTCATGGCTTGTGATTTTGATGTTCGATTAATGTGCTAAATCATAGATTGAAGAGTTTCAATCTATGGCTAAATGGACTGTGCTAAATGTAATGGGTGTGCTGAAACAGGTAAACATGCTAATTCAGCACAGTGCTGTTTTCAGTACCAAATAAGGGCATGCAGTACAACAGATGTGCAGCTGCATAGCAACACAAAGATTTTTTTTTTTTGCTGTTCTTGCAAAGAAGAAAAGAAGTTGAGTTTAGACATGGTTTGAGAGCTGTTTGACAAAACTGTGGAACTAGGTAAGTTTCCCTCAACATGCTGAACAATACTGTACAATGTAATAATATTGCACAGCTATTGTATTGTACCAGGTGTCGTACAGTACACAAGGGAGCATCTGTACAATGTAATTGCACAGCTATTGTATTGTACCAGGTGTCTTACAGTACACAGGGGAGCATCTGTACAATGTAATTGCACAGCTATTGTATTGTACCAGGTGTCTTACAGTACACAGGGGAGCATCTGTACAATGTAATTGCACAGCTATTGTATTGTACCAGGTGTCTTACAGTACACAAGGGAGCATCTGTACAATGTAATTGCACAGCTATTGTATTGTACCAGGTGTCATACAGTACACAGGGGAACATCTGTACAATGTAATTGCACAGCTATTGTATTGTGCCAGGTGTCATACAGTACACAGGGGAACATCTGTACAATGTAATTGCACAGCTATTGTATTGTACCAGGTGTCATACAGTACACAGGGGAGCATCTGTACAATGTAATTGCACAGCTATTGTATAATAATTATTGTACCAATTGTACCAGGGTGTCATACAGTACACAGGGGGAGTATCTCCCCCCTGGCTCCAACCTCCCCCCCCCCCTAAAATTTGCATTCAGGTATTAGTAATGTTGTATGACTGAGTATCCATAGCCTGTATAGCTACTAACCAGGGTATTGAAATAACATGCAGTTGACTTTTTTTAAAAGAATGCCTTATATTTCCCCCCTCTACTTTAAAATCCTGTATGACACCCTGTAATAACTCTACAATATAATAATTATGCAGGAAGGACAAGCAAGTAAAAGGTTGAATGGGGCTCAACAAAGTGGAGACCAATTGAAGTCTATATTGCCCAAGTTTCATAGCACAATAAGTGAGTTATTTACTTCTTCTAATGAAAGCACCGCGGGTGCTGATGCCTCGGTGGAGATGCCAAAGCTACATAACATAAAACTACTAATAGCTAGCTTTTATACACACATTGATTGATGATAATTCTTTTTGCTGCGCATGCAATCGCAGGGAAACTCAAATAGTGGGTAGTGATCGACCCATGATTGTTGTAAAACGATTGATGCCTAAAGCTAAAATTAATGGCTGTAAGTCAGCAGAGCCTTGCAGCTCTCTTCTCACTAGCGTTTAAGTGCAGAACTAACTACTAAGTAGAGTAGCAACACTCGGTGAATGAGTTTTGCTACGGACTCTTCTGAAAAGGCTGCAATGGCATTCCAAGTAGGCATAACTCGAGAACGAAGCTTTATTTTGCAAATTCACAAATAGCAAGCCAAGAAAACATGACTAGAAGCCTATAGAAACTCTTACTTGCACTTCATTGATCCTTGAGCAGCTGAAATAGTCTACACACACACACACACACACACACACAAACACACTACCGTATACCTCGCTTGTGCATGCGCACCGCGAGGCATAATTACAGCGCCACTCTAATTGAAGAGCCAAATTCACAAAATAAATTATCCAATTAAGGCCAAATTGCTAGCGCTTACATTAGAAATAACGCATCCTTAATTCGAGGCTACATTTACAACTGATCTGATAGCTTCGTGGAAACAGCTATACTATATATAGTACTCTACGTTGCTAAGCACTACTCTAAATAATATTTTAAGTCCCAAACTGGAATTATGGTTTTCTTGTTCTATTTGTGCGCCACTGAAAATCTTTAGCAGCACTGTAATTAGAAGAAAGACGGTATAGTAAGTGTGTTTGTTTGTGTGTGTATTTTCACTTAGATGCCATGGCGCTGCGTTTACAGCTAGCTAGGATAGATAGCCTCAGCAAAAAAAAGTGATTTGTTTTGACAGATTTTCAAATGGTAAAAAGCTTAGTTGGGTAAAAGCTAAGAAGTACAAATTAAACCTTGTACACACATGCATTGAAGCTAGCTAAATACAGTTTCATTTTGAAGCTTGATACATCAAATGCGCACTATACAGCCACGCTTGAGTTCTGGCTTCTTTACTGTGAGACTACTCTGGTCCCGCCCGGTGAATGTCCGGAGCGCTATAGCTATTTGTTAACACATAAAGCTTAGTTCCATTGCATGCATGTCTGACCAAGAACCACTGCCGTTTTCGACTGTACTTGTCATAGCGTACGTTGCACTATTATTGTATAGATGCAGTCAATATAAGTTCCGTTTATGTAGTACGCCAGTACGTTTACACTGTATTAAAAGCGTTGCAATTTACCGTTGCACGTTGCAAGTATACATTTTGCAAAAAAAACAAACAAAGAGACAATCTTAGTCACCTCGATCGAGTATCGTAGCTAGACTAGTTACTTAGCTATATGCTGTACATACTTGATGCTATGTTTCAATATATTGATTTATAATTATTGTACATACTAGATCTACTGCTTTTCACGTGTATATACATTATAGTTGTGAGACACCAACTGCCCAGAGGGAAACCACGCCATTCGCAAAAATATGCCTAATTCCCTCTCACGTCTAAAGTTCTTTCAAAATGGTGGTCGTACTTTTTTGAAGGTACTATAATTAATTATTGTTGTAAGAATTGATGTGAAAAAACATATTGCAGGATGATGTTGAAAGTGACACATGTTGGAGAGAGCATTATACTGGACACCCTTGTATGACCACACCACTGTAAAGTATCGACACAATTGGAGGTATGTATTATTATGCTGCTGTATTGCCACAATGTTTTAGGTATAGTAGCTTCACCCAAAAAAACAATTGCAACAGTATACCATACTTATCTGACTTAGTTATCTGTCTATATACGTATACAGCGGTCAATATCCCATTCCGTTTGCGTAGTACGTTTAAAGTGTTTCCATTTTGATAAGTACTGTATTAAAAGCGTATTTTACTGTACCGTTGCTATATACCATTGCACTTTACAAATGCGGTGTGCTGTGTTTTTGAATACAAAGCGACAATCTTCTAGTAACATAACATCCAGCTAAATTTTGCTTAGCTATAAGCCTATAGTTCTACATAGATCTAACAAAGAAATATAACGCACCATTCACCGCACTATAATACAAAGCTAGCAAGCTGCAAAAGTTCATGATAACTATAGCTGCATGGGTGACCAAAGTAATTTTAACAACAGAAAAAAGCTCTTATCTTGAGCGTCCTTTTTAGCGTTTAATTTGCGCTGTATCAGTGTATATTATGCACGTACTACGTAAACGGAACGGGGATTTTATATATAAGTTCATAATTGATAAAAATTGCTGCTACAGAAATCCCAAATTTCCTTGTGCGCAAAACGATTTTTGAAACAGTTCTATTGATATAATAATTTATATGACAACGCAGTTTAATTAAACTTTTATATCGTTTCGGATTAAGCTTTATATGCAGCTCTTTTCTGACAATTAAGGGAAGGCTTGTAGTGGATTATATTTGTTGTTTAGCCCTTACAACGAGTATTGTCAGTGGAAGACAACTTCTCAATCTGCTCTCTGTACGAGATAATTGATGGGCCCAAATATTGATGCTGCTCTATAATAGCACAATAAGAACTCATTTGCATTATTATAGTCTCACAAACTTAATTGTGCGTAAAAACGACTATAATGTCTTACTAAGAGTTCATTAGGAAGAGTACGCAACTCCGCTAACCGTAGTAAGCATTCTGTCTAACCTACGTCACAACCACATGCTGTTGCCACTAATTTTATTCATTGCTTTTCCTTATCAGCATTGTTATTGTATCTCAAGTGACTGTGGTTACATGCAATAGTGAGTTTGCCTCCTGTGTACAGATTATTGGTGTTGCGTACTCTTCCTCTTGGTCTTACCTGTGTTATATGACTCTTTCTGTAGCAAGAATTCTTTGCTTTTGGCTCATGTACTTTTTCATGTATTGGCATTTGTCATGGATCACAGCAAATACTTTTCTTATTTCGCCCCATAATAATTATAAGTTTCATCGCAATGCATACTTTGTTCATGCTATGACTGATGTTATGTACCTAATCTATATCTTATACTTGGTTATAATTCTACTGGCTTTTATGTGACATATTTTTCTACTTCACGCATGTAGGTGATGCTGAGAAGTCAAAGGCAGTATCTTGCAATTGCAGTGATCTGAGTGCAGACTTGCTATGTTTAACTATGTTAAAAGAAACCTTTCACTTTTGTATGTCCTTATCGTTTGTTTAGATACAATTTTAATACTGAATTGATGTATTGTTGTTTTTAATGTTTGAAATTAATTTAGCACAATACAATCAGCACACATGTGCCGGTTTTGACACAGTAAAAATGACATATACTAATTTGACACCCGTGTTAGTGTGTTAATTTTTGGGAAAGCAGTTTGACACGTGTTTGCATGCTAAATTGACACCTTTCATTTATGTGTGCAGTTGTAACATTAGTGATACCTTATTTGTTACTATTATAAACGGGTACTAATTTTAGCAAATTTTAGCGAATTTGTAATTAACGCTAAATTAAGTATGCGCTAATAATAAAATGCAATTAAAAAATTATGATAAATTTTTTTTCTTTTTTTCTGATGTACTTCATAGTCCACTACTCGTCTATAATAGTAACATTAAGGTAATCATCACCATGTTATTCATTGCAAATTTGATTTCACAGCATCTTAAGTCGGTCATTAGCATAGACAACTTCACGGCAATTTGTCCATGATTGCGACAGGTACATGTTAGTTGCTACACCTTGACTATAGGTAGCAGAAACATGTCTAGGTATAGCTGCTGTAACTCCTATATGAAATAATTATTGGAGACATGCATGCCTGTCAGTGTACAACCATGCATTAACTATAATGCATGCACGTACTATCTTAATTGTGTACGTGAAACCCCTATATTACCATGCAGTAACGACCTACTTCTATATATAATAGGTAATTAAGGCTATAAATCAGTAGTTTTTAGTAGATCAAAGAGATGATGCATGGTAGGCTATAATGGTAGGCTATAACTTAACTACATGCATGCAATAATTATATATACCTAAATCTCAGTTATATAACTGATAGTATAATTATGTATACTTGGCCCTCAACAAATTAAGTTTGCATGTTGTTCCTCAGAGGCGCCCGTTTAAAGGGTACGTTCCATGCATGCATGCATGCATGCACACACATAAATGAAAGGTGTTAATTTAGCATGCAAACGCGTGTCAAACTGCTTTCCCAAAAATTAACACATTAACACGGGTGTCAAATTAATATATGTCATTTTTACTGTGTCAAAACTGAAACATGCTGTAACTTTTGGTGTGTCGAACAGAGGTATGTCATTTTAAAACGTCACGGTTACAAGAATATGACCATAATATATAAATAAAAATACACAAAATGAACGCAGGAATTATACATAATTGTCAAGCGAAACTGAATATAACATAATCATAATTGGATATATACAACTGTATACAGTCAGTAAATAACTAGGTAACTAACTTGGTAACAGTAAATGTACAGTTGGGGTAACTAATGTTGATCTAGCGAGTTTGTGAATGATGAGTACCTCACTGTTTTTTTTACAGATGTCTCTTTCACACCCATCAACACTTCCTGTATGAAGAAAAGGAGACCAGAGGCAGGTGATGGCTTGGGGTAACTGACGTAGAAGGCGTAGTATGTTGCGAACAAGCTGATGATCGAGTCAATAACACTGTCGCCCAATACTTCAAACAGAACCTTTCCTTTACCAAGGATGAACGCTTGCATGCCATTCATGTTCTTGTCAGCAAAAATTGCAAGCCTTGGCTCGTCTTTTCAGCTGTCACTTCCTCAATATCAGTCCTGACCTGCAACAAATAAGAGTTAAATTTGAGGTGTGCTTCCACAATAATGACATATGAAAGGAATTACTGTGTTACTGCATCCGTATAGCCGGTAATTTTCGGGAGACAAAATATTTGATTACCAGCTATAATTATGCGTATATACGTTGTTGTTTTTACTTACTTGATACAAAGTAAAAGCAGCTGCAGCTTTAGAGCCTACTCTTGCGGGCCTGAGTTGTGTGTCAATGAACAGAAGTGCCTTGTAGCTCCGAGTTTCTTCAGAGTAATCAGTGGGCACTTCACCATCCATTTTCAGCAGAGTTGGAACAATCCTAGTCCAAGAATCTCTGATTCGAGAGATGGATTTCTCCCCACACATTAGCGTGAACTCCATGAAATAACACCTATAACATTTCAAGACTCAATAAATAACCAAGAAAACATTAGTTATGGTTAAATAAACAATTTAAAGAGCTAACGCACTTACCCATTGATTCCTTGTGAAGAAAGGATATGTCAAAAGAAGAATTGACATCTTGTCACCTGAATCTCCAATTCTCTTCCTTCTTTGTTGGTGCGTCTCCCTTATTAACTGTGTAATTGCTGCGTTGTTAGGCGCTTTCTTGGTGAATTGGTCGCACAACCGACCGTGGTTTCAATCGTATGCACATTTGTCCACACTGATAACGGAGTCTTGGCCAGGAGCGGCTTCAGCTGGCTTTGCTGCAATTATTTGCACTAAGTGCGCCTTTTCTGTCTTCAGAGGTTTGATTGCTGACGGTACTGACCTCCTTCTCCGATTTCGGAAGAACATAGTAACCTGTTGCTTCACTGTATGCTGCATGTTGTATGATTAATTATATAGCTATGAAATTTGCAATTATGTGTATAATACATGCATGCATTGTTATTATTATATAATACTCACCCAATAGCATCCGTTAATTACAATCTTGTTTCGTAGCTGCTCAAAGCTATTACACAAAACCTTAGCCATTTCATCGTACTGATTTCCCTTCGGATTCGGGCAAAGACCATAATAGAAGAGGGAAGCTTCTCGTATTAATGCTAGTTTGTCTTTTCCGTAAATTTGTTTCTCTTTTATTGCTCTGTTTACTCTCTCACTGAATACTGGTGGAAGTGGGCACGGAGTTGGTAGGGTCTTCGTAGGTGCTGCCAGCACCAGTGGGCAAGGAGTTGGTAGGGTCTTTGTAGGTGCTGCCAGCACTTCGTACTCTTCTGTCCGTGGCTTTTTAGCAGGTGGTTCAGCTGCTTCATCACTTCTTGCAGGCAGCATTGCTAGAGGATAGTTGGCCACAGCTTCGTCATCAAAATCCCCCATGTTGTAATCCTCTATCAGATTATAGCTGGCACTCATTTGACGTATCGTACCACTCATGGAGCAATTTTCCTGTAGTTATAAAATAATGTATATATAATATAAATTATGTCTCAAACTTAACACCACAGAATAAGGGTATTTCGTGGCAAAAAAATTGCGGATACAAAGCATTAACACTTTGTTCAATCAAAGCACCGCAGGTGCTAATGACTCGGTGGAGGTGCCAAAGCTGCATAACATAAAACTACTAATAGCTAGCTTTTATACACACATTGATTATAATTATCATGATGAACATCTTTAATTTTGCTGCATGCAATCAACCGTAATGATCAACCATGATTGTTGTTAAAAATGATCGATGCCAAAAGTTCAAGTCTAAAATTATGGCTGCAAGTGGGTGAATGACCGCGGCAAGATAGTCTCGAATACCCGCCTCAACCTTAGTATTCGAGACTAACGGCAAGATGCATCTGAAGGAGGTTGAGGCTAAGGGGTACTACATTGATCTCTGGGAGAGCTTGAAGGTTTGTGCTATTTACCAACTCAATCACTGGTTTTATTTTTATAACTTAATTGTCAGAGTTTGCTATCAAATCCTGCTGTTAGAGAAGAGATCATTGGAAAAAGTCATGTCAGTACAGATGGTATATCATGCGCGATATCTGTGATGGGGACTTTGTTAAGAAACATCCTGCATGTCTTTCGAGCACATCCAGATGGTTTACAGTATCATGATGACATTGAAGTTTGTAATCCTCTCGGAACCAGTGCTGGAGTTCATAAGCTTGGTGAGAATTGCATTATATGTTGGTTTATACCTTTTTATAATGACATGTAGGTGTGTTTTACTATACATTGGGAAACATAAGACCAGTGTTTCGATCATCGCTCCAAGCTATTCAACTACTTGGAGTGGCTAAGTCATCGGACATGAATCAGAGTGCACGTGATATCCTCCTCAGAAACTTTGTTCAATGTATGAAATTGCTTTCAACAGTAAGTGTTGCTGGTAGTTTTCTTTTTTTTAACATTACTGTGACGTACCTATGATAATGGATGTCTCGTGTGTATGCAGTTATGTACATTTCAGATATGCTATTGCAGGATGAAGGATACAGGTTAGAGCTAGACTCAGGTGTGGTAGTACTTCATGGAGCTGTCGTCTGTCTCTGTGGTGACATACCTGCTAGTAATTTTCTTGGAGGGTTTGCGCTACGGAAATGCAGGCAGTGTCTTTGTTCGAAGGAAGATTTAAAAGATAATGTGTGAGTTAAAAAACCACTGGTGCTAATTGTATTAATTTTTAACTACTTATAGTTTCATGTTGGTGCGTATACCCTGAGAGACTCTCATAGTCACAACCATTACTGTCAGCTAGTGGAAAGTGATGTGAATGGATGTTTGGGGTACTCAACTACGTATGGAGTGAATAATGCGAGCATTCTTCTGGACATTCCATTCTTTGATGTCACCAAATGTCTTCCGTACGACATATAATGCACACAATATTTGAAGGTAAAAATTCATTCAATAGCACGCAAATATGAGTACATTATTGCTTCTGTTCATTAGGTGTTGCTCCACGTCTCCTCAAAGAGCTTCTTGTTACTTTTATCAATATTAAGAAGTACTCACCTTGTCAGAGCTCAACCAGTCTCTTGCATCCCACCATTACGGATATTCAGAGCTTGACACCAAACCAAACACAATTGCTGGGTCGACGATGGAGTATCATATCAAACAGAAAGGTGAATGTTCATATCATTAAACATTTTTCCCACTTTTGTACAATGCTTACTTTCATAATTAAAAAGCACATAAATCATCATCACACGCAGCTTCTCAGATGAAAGCACTGATCCGATTATTCCCGTTTATCATGGGGGGCTTTGTTCCAGAGGGCGATGAACACTGGGGTCTTCTCCTAACTCTGTGGGATATCTGCACAATGGTGACCGCATTTGTGGTTACAGAGGCAGATGCTTCTGATCTGGCATGGAAAGTAGAGTTGTTGCTAGAAACATATGTGCAACTCTATCCAAACTCGCCCTATGTTCCAAAGATGCATTATCTTCTGCATCTACCTGACGAACTATTAAAATGTCTAAATTAATGCATAAAGTATATACTTTATTTCATTAGATTTGGTCCACCGCGAAACACATGGTGTATGCGGTTTGAATCCAAGAATAAGGAGTTAAAAGGTTTCACCTCAAACTGCTTTAAGAATGTCCCATACAGTGTGAGTGTCCGACACCAGCAGAGGTCTTGTCACCTTCTAGCAGTGCGTCCTGGACAAGAGATGTCAAATTTCTTGTACAAATTAAGGAGATGAATGTATCCTCAGGTAAATTTCTATTGCTGTTTGTAAATACAGAATAATTATTACTTTGGAGCTAACTTTTCCTAGGAAAATCTGTCATTTTGGACAATGATCTGGTAGCACCGGTTTCACAACTGTATGGATTGGACTACCCTCAGCTGCCACTTGTTGCTTATCCGTTAACTTTCACAACAAGTTTGTACCAGTGTATACATTTTTAATTGTTACGATGTCAGCAAACAAACCCACAGTATTCTGTTTAAAACAACAGTAACTATGAAACCATTACAATGCTCTTCAGTCTTGTTTTCACTACAAACCTTCGATCAGTTTGAAACTATCTGACTTTGCACTTCAACACTTTTGTCCAACCTCTTCATTAATTAGTTTGGTACGTGCCTTTTAGAAGTATAGACATCCCTTACCTCCATTACAGAAGTTGTTGCTATAATTATATGGTACGTACTGTGTTCATGCACTCAAACCAGATATAGACTTTTAGTGGCTTGAGCAAAGCGATTTGCTAATCACAGAAGTTTGGTCACATACAAACTCGTGTTGTAATAGTATATATTAGTATAACTGAATTAATTATCTTTGCAGGCCAAACTTTGTAAAGATCCATGGTGTTCGGTACACTCAGAACTCCGTTATTCGTATCAAAGATCATGGCACCATCATTTCGGCTGAACATACTCATTTTACTTATTGCATTATTCAAGATATTTATGTCATAGAAGATAATAAGGTCAGGCAGCTCGAAGTAGTTGATAATACCCCTCACTTGAGAAGCACCTGTTTAGAACTTTCAGAAACCATTTCATCATTAACTTATGATGATTTTTATTCTCACGGTATTCTACATAATTATGAAGACAAAAGGAGATCAACTCTACATAATCGAAAAGGACACTTGTATTTTTAAACGGACAACATTTTTTTCTTTACTAAGTTGATGGCACACTACTATAATTATAATTATATATATACATGTATCATGATGAGTTTTCTGATTGAGAAGAGTTATAACAATTATAATGCAATATACAAGAACAATAATAATTCATTGTCAAAAATGTAGATATAATAATAGCTAGGACATCCAATTAATACTGCTAGCTGATCGACTATACTGTGACAGTCCATACCCTCAACCTTCCTGTATAAGTGTGTGTGCACATGTATATACTATTATGTGTGTGTGACGTACTCTACAAATACACAAAATGTGTGACCAAAAATAATAGTATACAAATCCACTGTGTGTATGTGTTATGGCCAACATGTGGTTTATAACATGTGGTTTATAAATTGTATAGCTACATTTAAATTAAATTGATAGGAAACGTACCGAGTACATGCACACATTGGTATGACAGGGTCCGGTATAAAGAATCAGACAGCTCACTTGGAGGGTGGTTAGGAAGGCCTACCTGCAGCCGGATACACAAAATGTGTGACCAAAAATACATGCTACAATAATCAGTACTCAAATTTGTGTATGTAAATGCCTTGACAACGACTATTATAAAGAATCAGAAGGGAAAAAACAAGTTTAAACAGTTGAAGGGTGGTTAAGAGGGCCTACATGTAGAATAATAGCATACAAATCCACTGCATGTGTATGTGTTATGGCCAAAAATGTGGTTTATAAAATTGTATAGCTACATTTAAATTAAATTGATAGGAAACGTACCGAGTACATCCACACATTGGTATGACAGGGTCCGGTATAAAGAATCAGACAGCTCACTTGGAGGGTAGTTAGGAAGGCCTACCTGCAGATACACAAAATGTGTGACCAAAAATACATGCTACAATAATCAGTCACTCATATTTGTACGTAAATGTGTATGTAAATGCCTTGACAACAACTATTATAAAGAATTAGAAGGGAAAAAAACAAGTTTGAGCAGTTGAAGGGTGGTTAAGAGGGCCTACATGTAGAATAATAGCATACAAATCCACTGTGTGTATGTGTTATGGCCAAAAATGTGGTTTATAAATTGTATGGCTACATTTAAATTAAATTGATAAGAAACGTACTGTATATAGGGAACAGGCACACCTCATAAGTAGTGTCAGTCTGAAGGCCTTGTATGCAGGCAGACTCTTGCACCAAGTTAGAAGAGATTTGATAAGTGAGGCGTCTGAGTTGGTTAGTGTTACATGTAGGAGATGCTACTACCTCATCAGCAGTCACTGTCATGGAGATGGGGGTAGAGACATAGCTAGTCCCACTAAATGGTCACTGCAGTGCATGTACAACCTCCGTCTCAGGGTTATGAGTTTTTAGAGCCCCCGCCCCTAACGAGTACAAACTGGTGGTGGAAGGTCTGGTACCAATATCACTACAAACTGCTCAAGTCAGTCAGTATATAAGTATACTAACTAATAAATGGTGATAGGTTTTACTTATTAAACATAGCTTGGTCTTGGAAACGATTATATGTAAAGTGTGTGTATTTGTTTGTGTTCATAGGTTACTGAGATTAATTGCTATAATTATAAGCTGATGACAGCGTATAGGTTACTGAGATTGCTATTATAAGTTGATGGCATCGTATATTCGCCTGGTGCATGGTGATTCAGAATGAAGTGATAATTCAATTTAAATTCAACATGCAGAACATTTTTTGCGGATCATGAAGTTACCCAAGACATAAGCTAGTTTTTCTTTAGATCTAGATATATACTTGAATTTGTGCATATAGAAGTACAAGTGTATGTGAAATAATAATAGAGAGTTGAGAGTGGGCATGGCAGGAGAGAGCTCCGATAACGTCTGTGTGTATTATTATGATACAGTATTATGCTGTGTCAAAATACTATTTCACTGTCGAAGCATGATCTTGTTGTTGAGTGTTGTCGTCAATTCATTTTCGTTGTTTACAGAGTACGTAGAACTACATCTATTGTTTATATTTCAATGTTATTCTAACTTGTTGACACTGTATGCTTAACTATACACCTGTCCCCTTTTACCATTACTGAATACGTATATATATATAGCGTTACAGCAGCGTTATTGTAGAGGTTAAGCAGATCTAGCTTGCTCAGTGTACAGGAAAAAAATGAGCTGGAAATATAGAGTGAGAAAGTTCTACTCAAAGGGAGCCTACCTTGTGCTAGCTTGGACACTGCTGGTGAGTGCTGCAGCTAGTGCTAGCCATAGCTTAACCCAGTCGGTTTCTACAGACTATCCAGATTGGCTAGGTGCAATACCACTGTCGTTATTTCTGCTCCTAACGTTTTGTCTCGGATTGCTAGCCAATTACAAGCTTCAAGATTACACAATAATAAGGATCGGAATTGTCACCCTATTTTTTGTAACAATGGTTTCCAGCGTATATGTCCTAATCCTTGGTTATAGGCTAGAACACCGCTTTGAAAAGTACAGACTTCTCAATGAAATCGTACTTTGTATAGTGGGGTGTGTGTTTTTGGTGGCGCTGATATGTTTTGTCTGCACACTACAGCTAGGCCTGGATCAGATGCCTGATGCTTCGTCTTCTAGCATCACTAGTTTTATCGCTTGGTATGTGTTCAGTATAAGTGCTGGCATTTGGATTGGGGAGCTTTTGCATGTTGTCTTGAAGGATAATTGTTTCGGATTAGTTGAAGATTTAGTAAGTGTTACCCAGCTTTATAGTTTGTGTGCTGCTTTATTTGCAAGTACTATCCTTGTTCTCGACTTCCTTTTCGCTCAAAGCTGGTTGATTATCGAGCCTAACCAACCAAAATCGTTTACATTGATCTACTGTGTTCTTAAGTTTGCTGTAAAGCACAAGGCTCCTCTCAATCGCAGTGCTCTCACATACTGGGAGGAAGACATACCTTCAAGAATGGACCTAGGAAAGTCGAGATACGGTGGACCATTCACTACAGAACAAGTTGAAGACGTGAAATCAATTCTACGATTGTTTGCTATGAGCCTACCCTTGTGGTTAATGCTGTTTGCACTTGCTTTTAATCCTACATTTCATGGCATTGCACTACAGCATCACATTGTCAAGTTTCCTAATCTCACCACCTGCGAATCTGACATGCTTTTCTCTTTCACATACAGTGGTTATTGGTAGTCTATGATCAATATCTTGATTAATGAATTCTTTTTCTACCCGCTTTTCAGAGATAAATTTCCAAGTATTCTCAAAAGAATCGGTGTTGGTTCCTTCCTTTCTCTGGTTTTGAGTGTAAGTTATATTATTCTAGAATCCTTTCAGGTTTCTCACAGTTTTGAGGCAATCGAATTGATAAAAAGCTTTACATCTTTCGCATTGAGTGGTTTGCTGTCAAATTTTTTTCTGTGTGCAATACTCGAGTTAGTTTGTGCTCAGGCCCCCATACAACATGCGAAGATTATTTGCTGTGTATATGCTTATTAATTATGTGACCGCTTCAATTGCTGGCATTTATGGAAGTGGTGAAATACACCTAACAACTAATACAATGGTGCTAATCATGTTTGGAATCAAGGCCGCTATGAGTCTGCTTGGATTTGTCCTGTACTGCCTCCTGGCTCGCTGGTACAAGAGGAGAGTTAGAGATGAGGACTACAATGCACACAGAGTGGTGGAGGAGGTCTATGATCGATATCTAAATCCAAGCATTACTAATTAAGTAGGCAAGCTATTGCATGGGCGAACGTTACATAGAATTTTAATTTACTTTTGATGCATATGTAGTAAACAATCATCATCTCACCTATAATATTATACTCTTTCTTTGTAAGTATTCAGATTAGTATTCAGATATTCCAATACAATACCAAAAATCCTTGAACTTACTATACAAGTATTAAATGAAAAGCAGTAAATAAGTATAGTGCATGACTGTATGTGGTTACATAGCGCTATACAATACACTGGTACACTTACGTGTATAGTGTATATAAAGTAATATAAAATGTTTATTATAGTATGATCATGGAAAGGTTTGATAGCTGGTCCATTTCAAACTTGCATGGATACCTGCATGATCTCCAAAATATTTCATCGAGTCTTTTGTGTTGCCATCTATAATTATACAGATAATTATTTTAAATCATTTAGGTGAAAAAACGGGGATGATTGTAAAAAAATAATATGTAACATCAAATCTCTGGAAGTAAAGTGTTTTTGGAAAAATTGCTTCTACCAAAAGATAGACCTTAGCTGAAAACTTTACTTGAAATCTCCCTAAGCGAAAAGGCACCTAAAAACACACATAATGGAGTGAAACAGCGTGTGTAAACGATTTTAATCCATGCATAATTATGTTAGCTCGACTATCCACTGATGTTATGCCAGAGTTCCAGACCTTAGCCGACAACGGTTGGTGTTTTTCCTCCCTAAGCTTTAATTTGCTCACTATAACAATTTGTTGTGTTGTAAAAGCAACCACATACCCACCACCTTAAGTTGCCATGGAAACATTTTTGGATATGTTGAAGCTCAAGCATTCACCTACATTTTGGTATCATCAAAATTTCTTAGAAATGTTTTATGTCAAGATATTCACATTAATTTTATGTACCAAAATTCACAAATGTGTGGTATTCTACTCTCTATAGGTTACAGGCACTGTATGTCTATAGTAGCCTCGGCCTGGGGTCGAGGCTATGTCTATAGTCGCATCTTCCAATCTAGGCCGATAACATTTTTAGCGTTCCAAAAATAGTTATGTATGCATGAGAGAGGTGGGTGATTACAGAACAGAACAGAACGAATAATTATAATAATAGTAAATAGTTATGAATCAACCCATTACGTATAAAATTATAGCGTGACATTTTCGAGGCACAATTTAAGTAGTCTCGTGGACCAGTCGATATATTCAGGGTCTGGGTCCGCGAGACTACAATTTAAGTGCCTCGAATGATGTGATATAATGTGTATATATAGCATAATCAGTGACCTATTGATGGCTATTGGGTTTGTTGAAATTAGTTCATCTAGCTGATGGTCTTACCACAAACCAGTGATGGAAGTGACTATGAATACAGGATGCCTTAGTCACTGCATGAGTTACAGCACATCTGGAATTAGACATTAATTTTATGTATGTTACAAACGCCTTACAAAACTATTCATATGATAATGTGTCTACACTCAGTACAAACGTACAAATCTAGTCGGACATCTTAGCCAAAAAGTAGGGGCATGTTAATCCCTGATCATGATGTCAAAACAACAGCAAAATAATCGTATTTATCCATAATTATGTTGGTGGTATTGTGTTGGTATGCCTGTAATGCCATACATATTGTTATAGGGCTGCTCTATAGACTTAATTTCAATAATTTTCTTTTTGAGACACAACAACTTCACATCAAACAATCAGAGCACTGTGGTATGCTAATATCCCCATTTGACATGTTCAGCAATTAAGGAAATCGTCATTGATATATGATAATTGGCAAGGAAACCGTGTCAACTGCACCAGATTACTGACAATGTCGTATAGTCTATTTGCATAGTTATAGTCTTAGCCTCGATTCAAGGCCGATTAAAATACGTATTTTAATCGGCCTTGAATCGAGGCTCAGCTAGTCTAAGATCAGGTTTCCGTATCTATATAATTATATATAATATTATATAAGAATTTCACACACTATCTTTTGCAATAACAACACAAAGTGAAACTGATACACGTAGTACAAAAACGAGTTGAGAAAAGGACAGATTTGATAAGTATAATAGGTATGTTCTGTGTGTTTAAAGTTTCTTGCAGTTGGGATATCATATCCACTGTTCTCCATTTAATAACATACAAACAGTCGAAAACATGTCAGAGTAAAACTTGACTGTCGCGCTACGTCAGGTGTAATTTCTTCACTTTTCTGCTCTGAATCCAATTCCATTTCATCGTCAGCTTCCTTAGAGCAAGTGCTTATACCACTGAACTACAGGTGGAATTTTAGAGCCATAAAAATCATATCTATCGAAGACTGGGCCACCCCGAAAGTTGACAGCGTGATTTTAACAACACTGCATTTCCATTCGCTTAAAGCAATTTCTTTGCAGATAGCCTGAGCCATTCCTTGCTCGCCAGAAATCGAGATTATGCTCCCACGTTCACTCGTCAGAGTCGTGCACACATGTTGCAGATGTCATTGCATGATAAGGTCCAACAAGAAAAGCTGTGCACCCGTTGTCCAATCCACCGACAGCATACTCAGGATAATAGTAAACACTCTCCACTTCTCTCAAACATTCATAGGACTGGGTATCGTAATCTTCGTATTCGTAATCACGCTTTTGTCTGCTTGATTTCTCTATAAATGGGATAAGCGGATCGTCTTCGCTCACAGTAGTCGCAGCCGACCCAAAGCAAGCAGTACCATCGTCTTGGTAATTCATTTCAGTAATGTAGTCGGACATTTCCTTTATAAAATTATCGGGAGGCTTCGCAAAGATGACATCTCCAAGTCTCAAGTGCTTTACCCATCCCAAAGATGATTGTTCACTGCCTTTGATAGCTACTGCAGCACTGTACTGCATGCAGTGTGCAGTACATAAGACAACTACTGCTACATAAAATTGCATCTTGAAATTCAGCATCTGGTAATAATGCCTCGGTGCGCATGCGCAAGCAAGGTATACGGTAGTGTGTTTGTGTGTCTGTGTGTGTCTGTGTAGACTGCTACAGCTGCTCAAGGATGAATCAAGTGCAAGTAAGAGTTTCTATAGGCTTCTAGTCTTGTTTACTTGGATTTTAATTCGTGGATTTGCAAAAAATGCTTCGTTCTCGAGTTACCGTACTTATTCGATTTAAAGCGACACTTTACGAAGCCAAAGGTCGTTTCTTTTGGAGGTTGAAAAATTATGTTGAAGTCCTGGTGTCGCATATTTAGAGGGTCGCATCTAATTGGAGGTTATTCTACTGTCCTCGATTATAGGACGCTTAAATTACATTTCTTGCGGCCTGGAATCGAGGCTGTGATTTGACCTCTATTTAGGACGCGACATAAAAAAATAATTGTGAAGCAATTTGAGAAAACCAAAGGAAGGGGATTGGAAACGAAAATGTTTGCGTGAAACACTCCGCGTTATAGGGTGTGGCTAAAACTACATTTATAGTCAGCATGCTCATTACCTATCTTGCTGCCATACAATGTGTTGTACATAGAAATGGTGAAATTGTTAATGTTGATTATTCTAAAAAGTAAAGAGAATTTAGCTCTAAAAGGTAGACTAAGCAACGCAGCCACTATCACTAAACAAATAAATGCTATACAAGAAGGAATAGCTCTTACTATGAAGTCGTGGGAGGTCAAGGCCCGTGGTGTCTCTAAAAGTATACTAAAGCAGTTTGAAGGACTATACTGCAAACGTTTATGAACAGTACAGCTTATCCATAGCATGAAACCATCCTATATAGCACTTAGATACATAATAACCAAGTCAAGCAATGTCCTTTGCTGTTTAGGTTTCACAGCAGGGAAAGAGAAAAGTTGACATGGAGTATTTCAAGCTAAACTCAACAAAAAGTAAAAACAGAGTAAAGACAAGGGACTTAGAGCTTGTCAGTGGTGTAAACTTACTTCTCTAGAGTACCTCCCAGCTTCTGAGTGATCGATAGTGGATAGGAGAGCTAGAAACAGTTGAAATACAACCTGAGTACGGTAAAAACTAAAATATTCGCGAGCGCGAAATCATAAACGCGGAGTGTTTCACCAATTTACACAGGGCGGCCCGGTGTCATAAAATTTTAGGCCCCCCATTAACAGCGCAACAGCGGTAACGTTATGTGACAGTGCATTCTCAAAATACACCAATACAGTCTTCTATGGTCTTCACAGTCTATGCAGTGCCAGTTACTGAATGCAGCTCTCCTCACACACACATTTCATGCATGTACAGTAGTATACCACTGGTCTCACAGCCATCACACTGCACCATGTCATTCTATGAATCAGGCCTCATGCAGCACGAAGCACATAGGTGCCAACTGTCCCGAATTGGTCAGGACTGTCCAAGATTACCCTTGTCCCGAAAGGAAACTGCTATTGTGATTCCACCATGATACAACAGTTTCTCTCTTGACTTCTATCTGTGATTCCACATTACTTGAGAGCTGAGCCAGTGATGCTATTGGAGCATCCTCACAACAATTTACATCTTCTATGTATAGGAAAACATGGAGGAAGATATAAATTGTTGTCTTTGCACTGAAATTGTGTGTTTTATACTTTTTGTCCTGAAATTTGGCTAAGAAAGTAAGCACGAAGTTGCAAATATGGCGATTGCTATGCAACAACATCGATTGTCTTCCAGGCAGATCCAACATTGCAGAGCTGCATCAAAGCATTTAACTCTTATAGGTAAAGCATGAGTAACTTGAAAGGTAAATCTTCCTTCACTTTGATAGAATAATAATGCAAACATTTTTGCTAGTTTGATACAGAGTCTTTGCATGCATGCAGTCTCTTTGATGCTTTGTCAACTAATAGAGCTAACCTTACCATATAAATTATTATTATATCTCTTTGACTTTGTTCTATCATACAGTAGATACACGAAAGAAAGGGATAGGCAACGCCCCACGTGATGCTAGGTAAATGCAGTGTGTGACGTCACACCTCTGGTTGGAGGCGAGTTGCACTCAAGAAAGTACACAATGATCCCTATATCTGCTTATTTTTCTCGTAGGGGGCCTAAAAGAGAAATTCAAAGCAATCAGGCATCATGCACACATACACCCAGCACTACTGATAGCTACAGTTGCTATGTTAGTGCCGAGCTTTCTTTTATTCAGCTTGATTTGTGTGAAAAAATACCGATTTGTCAGTTTATGTACCTATATTTCCAATATGAAATAATTTTATAACATGTACGTTTCACAGAATTAAAGTGTGTTTATAACTGCATGGAACAAAGCATATTTTCCAGCTCTCAATGCAGTGAAGTAGTAGTAGCACCATGAAACGTTTGTCCGAAGTCCAGAAAGTTTGCGTACCTCTCCTGCTCTTACTGTACATGGTAATGTAGTTTAAAGTGCTCTAAGACACAGTTTAGGTATTAGAAAGTGGAACACAAGTATCTTTATCTGTATTGTGTGATCGAAGAGATGGCATTTGAAGGACTTGGGAACAGACCTGTTATGGTTTGTAGAGTGTACTGACACCCCCTTTGGAGCTCACTTTCTCATCACTTTGCATATAGTAGCTCTAAAAGATTAATAGCCTATGTCTAAGTGTATCTGGTGTCTCCTCAAGAGCACAGTTTGCTATAATACTAAAAACTATTAATATCTTTACTGCATTTTGAGTGTACACACCCCTTTTTGCTCATTACACGCCCCTTTTTAGCAACTCGCCTCATCCAACGGAAGTGCTGGGTGTTGCCAAGGGCGTATACAGAGAAGAGGGCATGCAACTCGCCCCATTCTCAGAATCATCCGACTTCGTATTGAGCTATTTTTATATAGAACTGCCCACAAAAACGCCCACGCGTAACCTTTGACCGCACAAGGTAAATCAAAGTATTTTTTATATCTGTGCCAGCTAGCTAGCTCGATTGCAGCATAGTAAAACTAGTTCTCAGCAGCAGTATGGCTTGTACTAGCAGTGTCAAAGGCAAAGGCAAACCATCCAACAGTTGCAACTCCAAGAAGATGAAACCTAGGTACAATAATCTGTCTTCCTGAGTCTCTGGTACTTCTTAACAATGCGCCCAGCACTCAACTTCATGCTCGAAGGGGTTGTCTTGGACCTGGCTGGACTAGGACTGGTCATGACACTTCTCTAAAATAATACTGCACTGTTAGCTAGCTAGCTAGGCAGCTCTGATGTACACGCCCATAATTATAACTCCGTAAACAACACCGCCCACTTGTTCACGTCCGTATACTGGATTCTATTTTTAGCATATCCGGTCTCTGATACGAAGTCGGATGAGTACGTAGGATACACAGTGAGTTGCATGCCCTCTTCTCTGTATACGCCCTTGGTGTTGCCTATCCTTTCTTTCGTGTATCTATGGTTCTATCTAGTTGGGCGGAGCCCGACCGTCCCTGACGGGAGGTCGGGTTGCAAGCCTATCTGGGATTTGTTCTGCGCATTATGTAGTACTGCTATGAATATTATTATTCTCAAGTGGGTGTTAACCGACTTGAGACGTGTAAACCACAAGGATGGCACAGCAATACTGCATGCGGTTTTGCAACTAGATGCAAGCGGAAGTGTAACCAAGCCACGTGAAAAATGCTGCAATCTGATAGGGCGCCACTATAGTGGCGCTAGAACAAATCCCAGATAGGCTTGCAACCCGACCTCCCGTCAGGGACGGTCGGGCTCCGCCCAACTAGGTTCTATCGTGCAGAAAAGGATAGCAGAAGAGGGGGGCCTAATCTCACAGTGGGGGGCCCAGGGGGGGCCTAAACTGTTAACATTCTAGGCCCAGGGGGGCCCCCCATGTTTACACCCCCCAGGGCCTAGAATTTTAATATTTTGGGCCCCCCAGGCCTAGAATGTTAACAGTTTAGGCCCCCCAGGGGGTCCATTTGTTAAAATTCTAGGCCCCCTCTTTTCTGCTATCCTTCGATAGAACAAAGATGGACGAACTCAAAGAGATATAATATAATTGGTAAGGTTAGCTCTATTAGTTGACAAAGCATCAAAGAGACATGCATGCAAAAACTTTGTATAAAAAGTACTAACAAAATATTAGCAAAAATGTTAGCTATCAAAGTGAAGGAAGATTTACCTTTAAGTTACTCATGCTCATTACCTATATAAGAGCTTTGATGCATGCAGCTCTGCAATGTTGGATCTGCCTGCATGTAAGACAATCGATGTTGTGCATATAGCTATCACCATAACATTATTTGCAACTTTATGCTAGGTTCGCCATTCCAACTTTCCCAGCAGGACAAAACATGGTAGCGTTATCCCCGAACGGCTGGCTGCCAAAGAAGGCGAAATTTTGTGAATTCACAATAATTATAAAGCACACGATTTTCAGTGCAAAGACAACAATTCATATCTTCTTCCATATGTTTTCCTAGATCGATGTAAATTGTTGTGTATATGCTCCAGTGCAGTATATAGCATCACTATCTCAGCTCTCAATATGGAACCATATAAAGAGAAGAGAGAAACTCTTTTATCTATGGTGGAATACATGCATGTAATAAGTGCACTAGTAAGTGAGCCCTGCCCACTTGTTAGACTGATCAGCTAGTTTCTCTTGTGTAAAGCTCATTAATTGTTTGAAGATTCTAGTAGTCCAGGCTTGATAAGCTTTTTGGAGTAACCCAGCTGCTCAGAAGCAGCAACCTTGAAAATCCGGGATATATGAGGTGAATAGCAGTTTCCTTTGTAATCTGACTGACCAATTCGGGACAGTTGGGCCCCTATGTGCTTCGTGCTGCATGAGAACTGATTCATGGAATGCATGGTGCTGCGATGGCTGTGTCACAGCCTGTGACGACCAGTTGCATGAAATCAATGTGTGTGTGTGTGAGGAGAGCTTCATTCAGCAACTGTCACTGCATAGACTGTAAATACTGTATTATATACTAATATAGCTGGTTTTATGTTGTTGTACTTTTGAGAATACACATTCAATGCTAATAATAATGTACTGCTGTTAATGTTGCGCTGGTAATGGGGGGGCCTAAACTTTTAAGAGGGGGCCTAGAATGTTAAAATTCTAGGCCCGGGGCGGCCCAATCTCATGGGGGGCCTAAAATTTTATGACACCGTTCGTTTCCAATCTCCTTCCTATGAGAAAACAGACCATGCACATGGCTATTGGAATTGTGAACGCTGCAGTCGCTATTTTTAGGTCAGAAGATTGGAAAAGATCGAGGGTGTCGCATAATTATTATCGTTAAGTTTGTAATGTACACACAATTATCGATTAATGTATGAAGACAAATTAACCTGCAACATGGATATCACTATAATTATTTATGGCCAATATTTAAGAAACAGTGGCCGCATGATTAGTGCAAAACTTATCAGTAAAAATACATAATTATTATTCTACATAATAAAATGTAACATAATGAAGCACACATGATAGTCAGTTATTACAGTAAAAAGTAACAGCTACGTGAGTTGCTAGGCAGCGTCTATGGGAGTTTCATAGTCCATGAATTGAGGGGGCGGATTATGACGTAGTGTCTGTACTTTCCTCTCGACGGCATCTATCGGCGTCTCGTACTCCTCCCTGGGGGGTGTAGATATCGTCCGAGATCTCCCTCGCCACGCAGAGGGTCCAGTATCCAGATCGCTAGCATTAATGGTTTCAAATACCTCCGATTTTGTGTGCCTACCGTTAGGCTTCATTTTCACTGGAGGGGGAGACTGAAACTCTTTTGGCACAGCTTTATAGCCTCCACCTTCGTTGAAGTCATCATCGATTTCGGAGTACTCTCTTTGCATGGCCGATTCATCAATCTCCGAGTACTCCTGCGGGGCAGCTGTCTCATCAATTTCCGTATAGTCTTGTGGTCCATCTACTTTGTCGTACTCTTCAGTTGGGAGGGAACTGTTTGGGATAAGTCCCTGCTTGTAGTTCTCATCAACTTCGTAGTGGCCCATAGGGAGTAGAGGAGTGTGAACTGATTGGCCGTTGGTTGTCGGGGAAACGGGCATCTCGTAATTCCTGGGTTTTCGGGGACGAGGGCCCTGGTCGACAATGACGTAGTCGTCAGATACCTCATAGTTACCACCCTGCAGATGATAGTGCGTAGAGTAAATTAAGGAACACTCCATTATATGCCCAGTGAAATTTGGTCACCATAATAGGTAGACCAGTAAGTGGCTTTAATAAAGAGGTGACCTAGCTGCTGACACGGGTCCAAACACATGTTATGGAGATTTTGGAGCCTATTATTAACCTGGCAGTATTATAGAGGGTGACCAATCCACAGGGTTCTATTAAAGTGTAACTTCCTTGAGTTAGGTGCCTCATGCCATTAAACACATCATACTATTGCCACACCCCTAACATCGCTCCGATGGTTCTAAGCCTTCCAGAGAATTCATACGAGAAACCGTAAGCAATCCGTACAAATTAGTGGGACAGAATCCAATTACTCCGATTACTCCATTCTCACAATTACTCCGTTCTCATGTACTTCCCATGCAGAGAATGAACCAAAACAAGCTCGCATTACTGGCCCTCAGGTCTCAATCTCAAACTAACTAAATTCAAAATTCCATAACGTATAATTTCTTAATTAGGAGTTAAACGTTGAAAATCAAATTTGTATTCAGTAGTTACTTGCATTCTCAGGAGACAAAATTAATGTCAAATTTGAGTATACCGTATTACTAGAATGTTTTGCGAGCATCAAACATTTGCGAACTTTGCGAGGGTTGATCAATTCGCAACAATTAAATCCGCAAAACCTAAATTATTACTAGTAAATACACACGATCCTTGCCAGAACGCAATAGTTAGATCGCAAAGGGTCAAATTTTCTGCTGATTTGGCTCATTTGCAAAGGTTTTTCACTCGCAAAATATTCTAGTAATACGCTATACATAACATTACTCACATTCAAAAGAACCTTCTGCCCTTCCTCATTGAGATACTCGTACCCTGGGGGACCCGTAGCCTCTTCCACTTCCTCCGCCAGTGTGTACCCGTTATCCTGGGGGAATTCCGCTTGCTCAGGGAAATCCCCTAATGGACGTGACATGGACCTCGTCAAAGTGTCTTCCCCCATCTCGTCTAGTTTAGGGGCTGAAACGTAGCGCTTGTCTGTACTGGGTAGGTTTGGAGATAGAGGTGCTTCGTAGTTGGCTGGTTTGTGAGGCGTGGCTCCGTTAGCATAAAGGGGGGCGGTCTTTGTCCCTGGTGATGAGTGTTGAGTGGTGCTGGATTCAAGCTGTGTGTGTGGGGGGATAGTACAAAGTCGGGAAGGAGTGATTCTTAAAACAAAGCTTGTAAATCTTGTCTATAGTGGTCACTCATGGGAGCAGACCAACAGTGACTGTCAAGAAGATGTACTGGCCTGCTAACGGAGAATTTGAAGCCCATGCATTAACTTGGCTGCACCAACTAGGGTGTCTGACCACAATAGAAGGCTAAAGAATCATTTTTGGTCTGGCTGTTAATACATACGTATGTAGAACAAAAAGTAGCTATCACTAATATGGTAGAACTGAGAATACTTACCCCTGAGAAACTTTGTTGCATGTTAGGGTCAGTCTCATAATTTGGAGAAGGCATTCCAATGACCAAGTTGGAGTACGGATTAGGCACACTCCCCCTCTGTACGGCCGTGAGGGTGTGCTGGGTGTGAGGGGGGAGGGGACTCGACGGAAACTCTTGTGACAGCGTGAAGGTGTTGCTGCTGAAGGTGTGGTTCTCGTAGTTGAACTCACCACTTTGTAGAATGTTCGACGGCAGGTTGTCGTAATTTGTGACACAGCCATCTTGTGTGGTGAAGACGTAGCGCAGCGGATCTTGTAAGAAGACGTCTAGACGCTGAACGATTTCAGAAAATGGAGGACGGGCCTCAGGCTCTCTCAGCCAACCTGTGTGAGTAAGGGGTGGTTGCTATGATCTGCCGGATACACACTTACTAACAGTTATTACCAGCTAACGTTGCCAAAGAATGAGGAAACCATTATTTCAGTGAACCCATCACTCGCTAAATCAACAATGCATTAATTATGAACCAAATATCCGCTAGAAATAACAATAACAGTGAACCTATTGACATTGTATAAGCAGTTAGCACAAAACGTGCATGACATGACAGTACATAAACTAATGAATAAAGTTACCACGCTACTAACAATAACATGCGATAATTCTGCTGATAGATTACCTAATTCCAATTATTGGTGCTCATACCATTAGCTAATGGATAATGCGCTACAAGCACAGCAGCTCAAATCCTAAGAAATAATAATTGTGTAAATTCAACTCATTAGCTATTGTTACTGCTAGAGCCATTTGTTGTAGTACATGTACTACTTCTCTTGTGTTCTCTAATGCTTCAATTAGATGCGGTACAAGTGTAGTGGCAGCAACGCCCATGACCACTTAACAGAGTAACCACGGACACATACATGTAATTAAGGTGGCAATGCTACACCTAAGAACCGGTATAGCAACCAGGAATGATCGTACATTACTTTATTAAAGGCAGCTATGGTAACCAAATATCACTGGCAGGTGTAGCTGGTATAACAAGGGGGAGGAGTGTTTACTTAATTACGAAACACAGCTATAAAATAGCGAACATATAATCGTGACGAATGCATCTAATTATGTGATCACCTAGGCTATACATACAAGTTGGGAATGTACAGTAATTAGGAAATTAAGATGCAACGACCAGAATTCAGAGCCTACGTACGTACATGAGCCACTAATTAAATTAAAAAATTATTCATAATTATGAACAAGGTCTAAGCTCATAACAACAGTACCACAATGCAGCGTAGGTACGTACATGATCCACTAGAACAAGGTCTAAGCTCATAACAACAGTACCACAATGCAGGGCGTAGGTACGTACATGATCCACTAGAACAAGGTCTAAGCTCATAACAACAGTACCACAATGCAGGGCGTAGGTACGTACATGATCCACTAGAACAAGGTCTAAGCTCATAACAACAGTACCACAATGCAGGGCGTAGGTACGTACATGATCCACTAGAACAAGGTCTAAGCTCATAACAACAGTACCACAATGCAGCGTAGGTACGTACATGATCTACTAATTAAATTAAGAACAAGGTCTAAGCTCATAACATCACAAAATAGGCCCACTCACATTCGAGCAACACAGCGTAGAGTTCAATAGTGCAAGTGGCCGGCTGTTCCAATCGCTCTCCAGCCTCCACCCCTTTTATCAGATCTCGTACGCCCTTTGTCCCGTACGGCCGCGCCCCGAATGTTAGCACCTCCCACACAGTCACCCCGTAACTCCAGACATCGGACTTGTGAGTGTACACTTTTTTACGGAGGCTCTCTGGTGCCATCCAGCGAACGGGCACCTGTGTATGGGGGAGGGGCAAGAGGTGAACACTTATAACTGCTGACTTTGACTATATATGATGAGCAATTTTCCAAACCGACGGATGGATTGCGTAGCTCTAAGGGGAGATCTATCACCTATAGTATCACCTATAGATCTATAGTATTAGTGTGTTTAGAATAGACACCAACGACAAAGGTTTGTCGTGTGATTAGTGTTTTCAGTAGTACTTGTAAGGGCCCATAACTAGTCTATAGAGTGATCAATTTCATGATAGTTAAGAACATGGTACAGGCAAAATTCAAGCTGCTGCATATATACATACATACATACATGCATGATAACTTGACCCCCTGCACCCACCTTCCCTCCCTGAGCCTGGTAGTGGGACTCCCCAACATCAATAATCCTCGTAAGTCCAAAATCAGTGATCTTCAGACAACGGGAGGAGTGAACTAACACGTTACGTGCGGCAAGATCACGATGCACCATCCTCTTCTCCTCAAGATACTCCATACCCTGTGGACAGGCAGGTTGTGAACGTGTCACCACTACATTACAGGAACCACTTTATAACGGTAGGGGAACAAGCTGTTATACAAACGCTGTTTTACACACACGCTGTTTATTAATTTTGGGACCTAGTTTTTATCACAGTTGTCCTTTCTTCATAGCCTATGAACACAAACACTTTTTTTTAATGGTGAATGATGACCTACATAATTATTATGTCATGCATATACGTACACGACAGATGACGCTATTATTAATACTGCTAGTCTCTTGTTTAGACAAGGACAGCACATGATGTCAGTCTATGACAATAACAGGTACGCTTCGTATGTACACATCCTCCTCAATTAATTAAGTAACAAAACACAACAAAGCATTCAAATATGTAGCCTCTAACCTTGGCCATCTGGACTGCAAACGTGAGCATTGTTAGTGCATTGAGATCAGTTTGGTGCTTCTTTAGATAAGAGATCAGTGAGCCCAGTGCAACAAACTGGGAGATCAACATCAGCTCTTTCCCCATGGATACTGCATATAGTCGCACTACGTTATCGTGGTCCATGGATGCCATGACGATGCCTTCTTGCAAGAGTTCCTTACTGGCTGCTGAATTAGTAGTTTGTTCGTTGAGGACTTTGATAGCAACGTGGTATCTGTTGGAATCGTTCTCCGGACGCCAGTAGCCCTGTGTGGGTGTGGGGGTGTGTGTGTGTGTGTGTGTGTGTGAGGGGTGTGGGTTTGATGCCAGACTTGCAGTTGAGTTGGTTCATTCTCATTAAAAACAGCTGCACATTTTCTCCTACATATTGCAGCACATGCAGTGTTGAAGTTCAGTACCGGGGGTAGAATACAGGTCTGCAGTAGTGACCACAGTGTCTGTATAGCTATTGCAACGAGCACAAAGTGTGTATGGTGCAAATCAACACTGCAATACTTCAACAGGACAATCAACCTCGCTATTGCCTGTTTACAGAGTTTACAGACAAACAGACACCAACGCCCACTAGTGTGGTAGATAACTTACCAGACAGCAAAACCCACAAATACCAAGATGCTTAATTACCATTATGATATCATACGTACCTCGTAGACAGTTCCAAAGGCGCCTGCTCCGAGGATCTCTCCAAACTCTAGGGTCGACTCTGGGGTCACGATCAGCCGAGCCTGGTTGGGAGGAGCTCTGGGAGGCTGCAATGTCTGCACAAGTATGAAATAGCAAGTATGAAATAGCATTTACAGCAGAGTAGCATGAGGCAGTTAGATGGCATTGAATACATAGCTACAGTGAAGCCTGTCTATTGCATGTGGTCACCTTCTATAGTGCAGCCAGGTTAATGGGCTCCTAAGTCTTCCTAGCTATGTACACATGTGTTAGCAGGCCACAACTTTACTATATACAGCCACTGTTGGTATGCCCAAGGAGTGACTGCTAATAATAGTCAGGTTTCACTCTACTGATATTTTATAGCGGTCATGTACTGTTCACTATACTTGAGCATGCGTGAATAAAGTGTTCAATTTAGCTAGGCAAGAGTAACAGAGTACAATTACCGTGGGTAGCAGTGCAGACATGTGCGTTACTTACCCCCATAGAAATATTCGCTCCATCTCCGTACGTGGGATTAATAAAGTCAGTTCTCTCCTGGAGACAAAAAATTATCAAATTGCACTTTTTCATTAATGATCTTTACCAAATTGTAATTCATACAAGCTTAAATTGCATTTTTGTGTCAATGATCTTTACCAAATCAGTGATCTTGGATGATCCCATGTAGAATCGGCGTCGAATGAAGCCGGCAATAAACACCACCGCTATTACTATGACAAGCACGAATAGAATGCCCACAATCACACCAGCAATCGCAGGTCTGCAGAAAAAATTGCATTATGATGCTCAGTACAATACTTGGACAGTAAAACCTCTAAAATACGTAATGGGCCTCAAACTTTCCATAGCATGTGTTTGGACCTGTGCATTTTAGCAGGCCATGTCTTTATTACTGTTGGTCTGCCCAAGGGCCATAGTGATCGCGATATAACCATGCAGGCTTCAATGAGCTAACTACATGTACCTCCTCACTCACCCGTCTAGACCCGAAGTTCCACTCGCTGCAATACAGGTCTTGTTGGAAAAGTTTAGCGTTTGATCTGCCTGACAGTCGTAGCATTCCAACAGCTGTTCACCGCCAGGTCCCCTCATCTCTAGGGGGGTGCTAAATCTGCGGGTGTGTGTGGGTGTGGGGGAGGGGGGGTTAGACACAAAACAAAATTACTCTCGCTATATAGGAATTGAATTTACAAGCATAAATAATTATGCAGTCTGACATTGAGATCAAACCTAATGATCCACAAACAATTGGAATGCGTAACATCAGCCCACCCCCAAGAACTCTTAATTATATACCGTCTGAAATCGCATCTGGTGCATTCTCGGACACATATTACAGCTAGAGGAGGGAAATTAATTGGACAGACATCGTCAAATTCGATTTCGAAGCAGCTTAAAATACACCCTTGCCAATTGCAAAAAAAGTTGCTATACAAAATCACCTTGAGTCTGTGCAAGAAGTGCAGTTAGTCGCCCCCGGGCCCACACACTGGTCACACCTGGGGTCACAGTCCATGCAAACTCCACCCACTGCAAACTGCCGCTGACCACACTCAGAGAGACAGGAGAAACTGAACAAGGAGAATAGACAACAATATATTAATTATGTAATTGGTTTCAGACACGCATGCATGTGCTGCTAAAAACTGTAATAAAATAATATACCCACACAAATTATTTGTCAGTATCAAAAGTAAAATTAGTATTAGTTAATGGCTGATATATGTCCCATCTGATTGGCTGACTGGTTGCTATGCATCAAGCTTGCATGACTATATACCACATAGCAACACTATTCAAACAAGAAGACAACTAGGAAAAGAGAGCTCGTCCACACCAGGACTGCTGTCCACACTCAAATCCTTGCGCAGCCTGGACAGAATATGAGCAGCCTAAAGCCAGCCCCTCCCTCCAAGCGAACGGTACAGAGCCCCTCCCCCTCTCTGTTCAATTAGTCAGCCCCTCCCTCCACTTACTGCGCAGCCGGCAACCAGCCAGAAGAAACAACACAGCTGCCTAGCTCTAGACGGTGTCTAGACCAGCTCTCTTCAGCTATGCCAGGCTAGTATAGGCAAGCAAAGGTAAGCTTAAAATAGCCACTCCTATATTATTACTAAACTGGCTTCTTTTTATTTAAGCTACAGAATCTAAACAGGCCTAGTGCAGTGCGTGCAGTACTAGTGCTAGTGAGCAAGGCTCAGCCTGAGCCCTATATATAGCCCTCTCCCAGAGTGTCTCTAAAGCAGCTCCTTCTGCAAGCACACAGCAGAATTGTTGATGAACTAGTCTACAGACTACACCCTCTGTCTCTATGTTTTCATTTATGACATTTTGTTTCTCATGCAAGACATTTCCATTCATCAAAAACACCATTAATTTTATTTTTGCTGCATATGCTTGAGGTGCTAATTAATGAGCATATTTTCCCTTGTAGCCCTGAGGTGCCAATTTATGACAACCCCACTAGACTACATGGCAAAAGTGTAGTAGGTGGGAAATATCGGTAAATAAAAACCGTATACACATATCGAAACCTCCATGCCGTTATTTCCTCACCCTGATCCATCGTCATCGAAGCTCTTGAAGAAGCCGTCTGCACATTGGAGACAGTTGTCCACCGTGGGGCCATTACAGCCCTTGCAGACCGTGGCACAAGAGGCACAGAACCGACTACCAGACTGCAAATACTCTGCATGCATGTATGGTAAAAATAATTTCTGAAGAGCACGTTGATAACTCTTGATAGCAGATACTCTAGAGACATGCAGTACGTACTACGTAACAAGATATGACAAAACAGTAAAAATCGAGAGCTGCAAAAAAATCCACGTATTGCGTTACCGGTGTATGTGTACGTGGATTTGTTATTTTCATTTCATTTTCGGAGCTAACTTTGAGAGGCCATAACTTGTATTGCAGATATCCGATTTCAGTAAAGCTCTTTGATAATGTTGCGTCTAGATCAGTGATTTATTTTAGGCTCAGTATGAGAGTTGCATGCATAGAAAATACGCCCATAAATTATACACACAAGATCACCTTCAAGCACTTATAATATTGCACTCATAATATTGCATGTACCGTAGTACTAGATAATTATAATGTGAGCACAGATTTATGCACTTTGGCCAATGTTAAGACTCCGAAAAACGATCGCCGCAGTTCAACGGAATTCTATAATTATGTCTCAAATATACAAAAACATGCAACAATAATTAAAACCGTTCGCATAATTATGTTTTGATATAATTATATAGCCAGATAGTATCACACATACAACTTATCTAGTACTAAGGTAATAACTGACTCACCAGTGACAGAGTTGCACTCTCTCACACACTCATCTCCAGACCTGGCAAATTTACACTGTGGACAAGACAGCACATCGGTCCCCTCTCTAACACACACCTCACACAGTTCATTACAGGGCAGACAGATATCAGAGCCGATCTGTAGGTCACCGATAATCGACGGTTCTGATTGGACGCCAGGTTGCAGGGTGGAGCTGTATGTACCATCAGGACAAAATCTAGACACACACATGTCCTGTGAATTGAAATGGATAAATTAAATTAAAACAAAAACATACGTACTGGTGGTCCTATAAGAAAATTATGCCTGCAAGTAAGTCACTGGGCTACAGTTAAATGTGTATAGGGATGTTAGTGTATCCACATGTACGTAGGTTGACTCATGCGCATGGCCTTAATTGTTTAGAACGAATTTTATGCAGTACAGTATATAAGTGCACTTACTTGCGTCCCATTCCGAGTCAGAATTACATGGTCACAGTCCAGACACCCATTTTCCAGATCCAAGTATGGAAGTGGACCAATACAGCCAACGAAAAGATCACATCCCTTGTGACAAGGGACACATTCCAATGTTCCATTCCTGAGGTGGGTACCGACGGGACAAGACGAGAGACAGATCATGTTTTGATCAGCTATTTCGTTGGTTCGAATGAATAAATTTTGACAGGCATTGCAAAACTCAGGTCCCTGTTAGTATGAGTGTGTGTGGGGGAGGTTCGTAACTAGAAAGAACAATTTTTTTTCTTAATGCAACTTTAATTTAGCTACGTAGAATGCCATTAAGTGACCGTGTAACTACGTACTAGTGTGTCTATATGTAACTATGCAGTAGTCACCGTTCCTCTGCTGCACCCGGCCAGACACTCCTCGTCACATGGCTCACACCGATTGTTCGCTTCATTCTGAAACAGTCCAGAGCTATTTTCCGGGAGAGTAGCGATCACTGCAGAGCAGTCACTCACACATCTGCATAATTACAGTGAAGAGGAGCTTAGACGATGCACATACAGTTACATATAATTATGTATAATTATAGCGGTAGTGGTCGAGCACAAGCACATTGCGTATATACCTGTTCTTGTACTGGTAGTTGGCACAGGAGTCACACTGGTGGTCCATTGGTCCCCAGCAGTTGAAGGTGGAGTTACACTGAACATGGCACACCAAACCGGCATCATCTGCAGGGTGAAAGGTATATGAATTATGAAGCATGGAGAGGGACAGATGCAGTGAACAGAGCATAAGTTAACAATTATGACAGTGTCTAATTTTGGTGTACATGCAGTCCACTCACTGCACTCATTAGGCGGTCTTCTCTGCCTCGAAAGGCATTGCGTTTGGATGCTGGGGTCCGCTAGATAGCTAAGCAGGTCTCCCACGTAGCAGAGTCCGCGATTAAGGGCGTAGCGTAGTCCATCACCACGAATCTCTTCGAGGGAACTAAGGTCGATCGATTGAAACTCATTGCTGGTTAGGTCCAAGGCATACGGATCTGCAATGAATAAACGAGCACAATTGACAGTTATAAACACTGTGAACATAATGGCATACCTATTTCGTCTGCTCTACATTCCAACTCCAATTTAACGGTGGAGTTGGTTGTATCTATTCTCCTCAGATTACGTAGGTAGGGGAATGATGTCACGGTCCCGGGTAGTCCCTGGATTCTCACTGGGCCACGGATCTCTTGAATTGTAGAGAGCACTTCAAATTGAGAGTAGCTGAGTGTGTGCATGCGAGTGAGTATCAATTGAATACAACTTCCCCGAGATTGTTAGGCTAAGTCCATATCCTAAGTGATTCTAATTATAGGGCAACAAGTTAAATTTACGTAGATATAGTTCCATTTTAACTTGGAGTGTCCATAATTTATTGGTGCCAAATTCCCATAACATAAGTTATGTCATGGGCGTGATGACCATACAACTAACTCACTCAAAGTTTAATTCTTGTCCAATGATAATAGCACCTGACGTGATGATAGTACATCCCCTGAACCTCTCTAAATTGTCTGCATTAATGCTATCAGTACGCACATTGCTCAGTCCAGCACACTCTGCATGATGGGAGTTAAAAATAGGTCATACCAAAGAATGATATTGTACGTTGTAACCACAGGATAACCCATAGGATTTGAGGGGAAAGAGAGAGATTGTTACTTGAATCGAAGCATTCAAATTAAAAAAAAGACATGCATGCGTACGATGAATTTAACACAATGCATGAGCTCAGTGAGCTAAGGACCTATATTACCAGTACAGCTCTGCTGAACGCTGTAGATAGGTACAACTTAGCCTCGAATCCAGGCTGATTAAAATAATTGGCCTGGATTCGAGGCTAGGTACAACTGTACTGCATGTAACAGTTGTTTGCAGTGCGTCATGTATACTTGCAACAGAAGCAGAAGTAACCAAACAATGGATATTTTCAACCTAGGAAGTGATAACGATATTCAACTTATACGTATAGGGTTAATATATTTCAGGTCCTGTGTTTGGCTGTCGCAAGTATACTGCATGCAATCAACTGTACAGCGCTAGCCCATGCAATCAACTGTACAGCGCTATAGTGGTTCTCTTGCACACATTGGCAAGCAAGCTCGCTACGTTTTCTAGCAGCCAACACATCAACAGGAAATTACTGAATAATTCACTCTCTGTGCCTATAAGATGATTAACTTCTGACCTCTTGGACACGGCCCATTGCACTCCTCACATGATCTCCCGTCCTCTGAAGCTATGTACCCAATGAGACACTCTCTCACACAGCTGCCTCGATCATCCAGGAAACCAACTGTAACAAAATGTCGCAAAGCTGGCTAAAATATAAATTGTGACACACTTCACTGTGACATCTCTTAACCGACACAATTATACATCTAAGGACACTGCACCGGTAATACCATGTTTTGTTGCCAAGCTATTAATTAATACCAAACTTAGATCACTATTTACTTGGCTTCATACTGTATCACACTTACACGGGCACTCTTCCACGCAGAGGTTTCCCAGAGACAACCGATAGTCTGGATTAGGCACAACTCGAAACAGATTCCTGTCATAAATCACCTCAGGAGGGCACTGGGTCACACACGTCCCATTGTTGTCAAAGTTCTTGCAGGCCTGTGAGGTGTGTGTGTGTGTGTGTGGGGGGGGGGGTGGGTGGATGTGGAGTGTGAGGAAGGTGGTGGGGTTAGTGACACAAAAATCATTACAGCTAAGTCTCCGAATTAGAAAATCTCTAACAGTACAGTCAGTTAATATGGGATAGCAATAAAATGCGGAGGGGGTAGAAGTATTGTACTTTGTAGAGAAGTACTTAATACAGTGTTCCTTATTCAGAGAGTGTGGAAAGTATACTCAGCATGTGCATGGCATGTGTATGTGTGTGTATGTGTGTGTATGGACTTGTAGGCATGGGAAAAAAGAGCGACTGATTCCATACAAGTATCGACACATTCCTGTCAATAAATGGACCACTGATTGACCATTAATTAGACACACACATATTGCACGTAATTTATTGCAGACACAGGTGGCTCTTGCTAAGGAGAGTTTTGTAGCATTAAAATCTCCCTTCAATCACAAACAATGTGTTTATTGCAGACACAGGTGGCTCTTGCTAAGGAGAGTTTTATAGTATTAGAATCTCCCTTCAATCATAACCACTGCACGGCATGCATTTTAAACAAGGTTCATTTCACAAAAAGAAAACAGAACTATAGCATGCTTGCATGTACATACATGCAGCACTTGTATGGGATCAATAATAACACTGCACTACTGCATGCGTAAATTTTAAAACTTCGTTTTCAAAAACAGTGAAAATTTTAAGGTCATACAATCCGTGTCAATATTATTATATGGTTCTCTGATTTTCCGAACGCTCTCAAGAGATGTTCACTTATTTTGATTAGATTAATATTTGTTAACCCAAACCATAGAACACACAAAGAGTATATGGAATGTTGAACATCTGATCACAGCAACTGTAAGCAAGCATAATTGGGAAAACCAATAAAAATGTAAACAAAGTAGAACTGCCCACACACACACACACACGTAAGGATCACACACACACACAGACGTACTTATTGAGGCATACGCATACCAGCTCAGTCTTCTACCACTTTCCTGTTTTGAATTAGAAAGTTCCTTTTGAGAGAAGTCATCAAAGTAACTTAAGTGTACAGACAAACTCTATGTTAGGAGAAATTGAAGAGGAGGCCAAACCTTTGGCCAAGAATTCCCTTCTATGTAGCAGCCCTTTAATTACAGTATTATGGTAACAAGTCAACAACTGCTTGGCGCTATTGCTATAGCTAGTAAAACATAGGGGCCATTTGCAATTAAGAAGAATCATGTATGCACGAAAACTAAATTCCATCAGCCTTGCCAAACTAGAAGTATGTCATAATACACAGAAGGTAGTTCAAGAAAGCAAAACACGTAGATTAAAGGCATTCCGTTGCTGAGGGAACGAGTCTAGTTCAAATTTCCTACAAAACCATTCAATTGGTAGCAGCAACAGAAACTGATGTAGCTGCTTCACAACGTACGCTAGTTATTTATACCATAAAATAAAAATGCAAGAATAACTTACAAAGCAGTGAGTGGCGGTGGGTCCGTCACAGCCGGCAGCACAGTGAGGGTTGCAGCATTGTTTAGTGGAGGCACTCTCGTCCACAGTGTAGCACCGGTCCTCACCACAACCATTGCAGTCCTTTGTCACTGTGTGTGGGTGTGTGTGTGTGTGTGGTGTGATGAGGTGTACGTTGTGAGGGGGAGTTGGATATATATAGTGGTGACTGGCTCAAGTACGCTTATAATTACATTGCAGAGTGTAGCTAATTAGTACATCTGCATGACCCACCCTATATAGTCAAAATCTCCCTCCAGTAAAGTATGTGCTACTGCATGGGATTACTTTCAAGTACATTTGTACACCTAATGGGCGAGCAAAATCTCTCTCCAGTAAAGTGCTACTGGGATTAGGGCTACTTACTGTTTAAGTACATTTGTACACCTAATGCATGAGCCTATAATTGCACCGGCCTAATCCTAGGATGTATAGCACAGAACTAGTGCAAAACTATACAGTCATCAAATGGCTGCCATTATATTGTAATCGAGATTCCATCGCTTTAACGTATAACAACAACGACAAAATTTCGTTAGCATGTAATGGGAATGGAATGTAAATAGACAGACAACACATAATTTGACACGATAGAACCAATTAAGTTAATATCCGGCACAAGGGATGCAGCTAGTGACAGATAAGGTGCTATACAGTACCTCAGTGCTCAATGGGTGAACCTCAGCTGGACATGCAGGTTATCAATTAGTTCGTAGCATTGCTGTACTCGATAACTGAACGAGTATATACAGTGAAACACGTCTACTGTAGTGCACCGGCCTATCCATATACACTCTATTACATCATGTTAATAGGCCCCAAAAAGCAACCTGTGTTAGCACTTGCAGGCCACCTTTTTCACTGGACCAATTAATTTAAATATACCCTCAGGTATTCCGTGTATTCCTGCCGCTCCTCGAGTAAGGAAATCTGGCTAACTTGTTCAGTATTAAATTTTATTACAGCCATTACTATAGTCTGCATGCCCGTGCAGGGTGACCGCTATACACGTAGGCTCACTGCAATAGTGTGTGTGTGTGTGCATGTGACTGTGTAGGTACTCACGTGTCTGACAGTACTCTTCAGACCAGCAATGACCAGAGCTACATCCTCCGCAATCAGGCAATACTGAAAGTGAAGTAGCACACAACAGTTAAATGATAACGTATTTGCATATCAATAATAAAATTAAAATTGTAGGTACAAGCTAAAATTCACAAACATTATAATTATAGCTTAAGCCACAACAGATGATAATACGACGCTAATGCATAAAACGCTAAATAAAGGCACAATTCTAAGTGAAAATGCTATTGAAAAGTTTAGTTTGCGAATCACAAGCACCTGGCTGTGTTTTAGCTGGTACATACGCACTGTATTCACCAGCTAAAACACATGCATTTAGCTGATAATTAGCCAATAATAATTATGGTAGAGAACAGATTACCTAGAAGCTCCTATTTTCATGCAGTTGTGGTTTTAACAGTTGTGCATGGTGCCAGTTGACAAGTAAGAAAGGGACTACCTGCCAAGAAATGTGGCAAGTTTCCTAATATGACCTCAGGCACCGGCTCTGTGGTGACTGAACTCATCTGAAGGTCAACACACACCCAACCACAACTACCCCTTATCTGTAGAGACCATCTACCAACTAGGAAAACACAGTAACTAATTATCTAAACATAATTATGCCTAACAACACTTAAAGTTTGTACATGTAATTTCCTCAATTTACTTTCAATCTACGATGCAATTAGCTCAGTATAATTATAGTGCTTTAGTGTGAGTGTAATTTGTTATGTCCAATTGTATTAATCAAATTAGACGCACTATTAATATAGCGTCACATTGCCAACGCAGTCGCCGATATTCAAGCATCATTACCTCCTCCCTCACAACCGACAAATGCCCCACATACTCTACACTCTCAATATCAGCCATTACTGACTTATGAGGAGAACACAGAACACCTCTCAAATTGACCGAGACATGTTAAATTCCAAGCTCATTTTAATTATGACTAAAATTAATGCTACCACCATTTTAGGCACTTACTGCCTCACCCATGCCATGCATGCGCTTACATAACTAGTTACTTTTTTGTCTTTGAACTATACTATAAAGTAATGTATAGAACTTGTTCCTTCTGCTTACTATTATAAGCAAACCATTGTTACAAGCCCAAACAATCGGGGATTATGGAATTACACTAGACAACTGGTCGGCATGAAGATACAAATGCTTTAGCAACAGAAGCACGGGAAATGCCCCACATGCAAAATTTAATGAATCACTGATCACTGATCTGTAAATGGACTAGCTCAAAACTGCGGTAATAATTTAACTTACACGCTGGATCGGTGGCCACCAGAGAACCGCAGGTTCCCGTGCCGTCCATCAAGGTACCACCACCATCGATAATATCAGTCCAACGAACGGTGAGGTAGTTGCACAGACTGCCTGTATTTTGAAAAATGACGTTTCCTTTTGTGATCTGGGTTAACTTTGGTAGAATAAGTCTCCCTATAATGGAATCTTCCACCAAGAGGGAGAATTTACCAACAACTAACTCTTCAGCACGTATGATACGCAAGTTAGGCAGAATAATGTCACTGGTATCTGGGATACCAACAAATCGAACAGCTCCAGAAACTTGCTCCAAACGGTAGAACATATTGAAGTCATCGCTGTTGAGTTGTCTCGTGGCGTTAAAGTTTCTCATACTGATTAGAACACTTCCACGGATATGAATGCAGCCACAGAATCTCTCTCGGAGTCCTTCAAGGACCTCATCGATTGACGTTCCTTGCTCAAAAGATCCGATCTGATGCCCAATGCACGTTTCACCTGCAGCAGCGAGGATACAATTCCAATAAATGAACACGTTATTTTTGTGAATTTTTTAAAGGATTTGCACATGTGTGCTTATAATTATTAATCTGTTTATTAGATGGATTTGTGGTACAATACTAGTGCAAATGTGATGAAATAACTGCATGTACAAGTAATGGGATACCTTTCAGCACTTCATTGTATTATATATATGCTGTGCTGGAATTTTAGCTCTAATAGCACCTATCTAGTCTAGATGTACGTAGTTGGCTGGTTCGTTAGCTCTCCAACAGTTTAAGAGTTGCAAAATCCACTAGTCATTAGGACTAGTACCAATGCCTGCTGAATGCATAATAATCAACAGTCAGCCTAGCTGGCTCAATGAACAATACATGCACTGATGCATGCATGATCTCACCATGTTTTACAGTACAGTTAGGCTCTGTGATAGCAGATACCAGTGCAGAGGACAGCAAGCTGAACAGGACTAGAGCTGTAGAGAGCTTCATTTTTGCTTCTCTAGCTAGCTACACGTACATCATACATGCAGGTGCAATATCACAGCATGCTGTGCTTACAATTGTACAGCCACGCCCACCCAGGAAATAAACTTTAACCAATAGCGGCTTAGCCCCGAAGTCGAAACTTGTTGTTTTTGTAGGAAATGACGTCATGAAAACTCAACATGTGCGGTCTGTTATCGAGGTAACCCCTATTTTGTATAGCTACCTAGCTACATATTAATAGGACAAATTCTCAAAGCATGAAATAATTGTATGTAATGAAAGAACAATACGTAGTAACAGATATACCTGACATTCAGGTGAACTGAGTGGCATTATTGTAACAATAATAGTATTTATAAAAACAGAACACACACACACACACACACACACACACACACAACACAGTGAAATCTACGGAAAAACTAAACAGAAATACTAGACACACATTAAAAGAGAATGGAGAGAGCGTAATGTGTACACAGTGTATCAAGTGCATTGCTAGGCCTACTTTTACAAAGGAAAAAAATTGAAGTTGTTCAATGATAATAATAATTATTTGATGATATGTATAATTAGATAGTCAGTTCCCGGTACTTTAGAACAGTTTAGTTCACACAGATGTTTGTGGATGCATACTGGGCATACTCAAGTCACCATGTTTCTTGTCAGGTGGTAAGATGTACGTTGCGTTGGGGATAGCAGTCACACTAGGGCCTGGGTTGCAACCACAGCTGCAAAAGAATCGATGCCAAGCTGCAAACGTCTTCGAAGACAGCACCCAACTGGTGGAGCAAATACCGATCGTGAACAACATGATGTAACGAATGAGAAAGCCGGCAAACGATGGATACGAGGCAACCTCGCAAAACGGTGACGGGTTGTCGCTGTTTTTAGGGCAACGAATGTGAGACTCCTCCCAGTCCTGTGATTTAGCCAGCTGATACACGTACAGAATGAGAAGAATTACATTCGGAATAGTGTACAGGAGAGAGTAGATTCCAATACGCATAATAAGGCGACCAATCTTTCGCGATTTTTGACGATCGTTTTGCACTTCCCGGCTGATGTTCACAAGAGCTGCGAAACCAATTACCAAAAACACGATACCGAGGACCAAGTAAATAGTTAGAGGCAAGAAGACGAAAACACCGAGGCCAACTGAGTTGGTGTTTCCAACGTAACATAATCCGGCTAGCTGGTCACCGTCTACCAAACGAAGTGCCAACACGAGGATAACTTGAATAGCGGGAATGCTCCAGGCGATGACGTGGTATAGGAGCCACAGCCTCTCCACAGCTTCTTCTCCCCACTTCAGAGCAGCGGCCAAAAACCAAGTGAGTGTGAGAATCACCCACCATATAGCCGAGGCCATTTGAAAGAAATACACCAGAACAAAGAGTATAACACAACTGGCACTTTTGTAGGTCGTGTCAGAATTAGGTAGATTTTGAAACACGTACGACTTGCCGGTCGGAAATTCATCGAGAATTTGGTTGTCTGAACAAGCGAATGAGTCGTTGTTGTCTCCGATAACTCTTGAGATGGCGCCGACAATGTATGAGATGGAAATAACGAGATAACAAAAAGAGAGATAGATGATTGGTCGTTCAGGGTAGTGGAAACGATGGCGATCAATGAGAAAAGTTGCGACTGTAAAAAGTGTGAACAGCACACAAATTATGGCAGCGACAAGTATGAAAGCCGGTGCAACCATTTTCCGTTCATTCTCTTTGAAATATGTCCCCTCACAAGGTGTGGCACAATTGTCAACACCGCCAAAACTGTAGCTCGTATTCACGAGGTTGCCAAAGACACGTTGTTCGATAGGGCACGTCAATGGCTGGACAGTGGGTCCTGTGACAACAGTAGAGGATGGTGGTGTTGACCCGGTTACTGGAGGTGCTGACGTTGGATCAATCATAATGTTCGAAGGGATAACAATTTCAGAGATGTCATCTGTGTAACAGAAGGAAAGACGAGTTTCTTCACGACTAGGGTAACGATCGCAATCAAGAGCCGGCGGCCATTGATGGTTGAATCTTTGGAATACTGGTTCACATCCTCTCCTTGCATCTAGACAGATCTCTTTGCACGGAGGTAGTCTAATATGGGGCAAGTCTGGTTGGCAGAAGGGAGCGTAGATGGTACACAACAGATGGACGATTGTTTGCGAGCATCCAGTTCGTATAACGGGCAAGTAATTGTTGAGTTCTGTATCGGCTTCACTTAGTCGAGTTTGATCACGCCAGTTTGGGAAGGAGCCCATCGTGTAGTTGATCTGCGAGCAAATGGAGATGGAGGTGATGTCTAAACATTGGAAGGATGGAGGCGGCTCAGTTAAAATGATTTGCTGAGCGTGCAGAGTTGAGAGTAGAGTTAGGAGTCCTAATACTAGCAGACAGTGATTCTTTGCAATGGCCATATTCGATGGTGGCCAATTTGTCGTGGAATGTGTTAGGCAATAGAACGATGCCAACTGCTCACAGTGACCTAATAGAGTGGGGTACAAGGGAGTGACATTTGGTCATGTAGCTACAGCTGTGTTACATAAGAACAGTAGGTTAGAGCAGTAGGTTGGATACATAGGAACAGTAGGTTGGATACATAAGAACAGTAGGTTGGATACAGTGTGCTTGCAAGACCAAGGTGTTACATGAATCAGTGAATAAGACGTATCGTATTACTACAGTGTAACAATGTTTTGCTAGTCAAAAACCTTTGAGAATGAGCCAAATCAGCGGAAATTGTTGACATTTTGTGGTATCAATAACTTTCGCAATAAGTATGGCATAAGGATTGTGGTATATGTCATAATGTACAAGTACAGATAGTTATATTATAAGTCTTTGAGGTCTTATTTTTGCGAAGGCACTCACAAAGTTTGCATTATCATGTTTGATGTTCGCAAAACAATGCAGTAACATGGTTGCTTTGAAAGCCAATTTGTACTTATAATAATTATATAATTGACTGAAATGCTTAGAAGATAATTTATGTGTACATACACTGTTGCAGTAATGTCATGTTGGCCGGCACGCAGGTGGCACTTCAGCTCTGGGCAACTACGACTATTTCAATGATGATGAAACACCCATTTCCCTTGAAGAACGTTCTAACATTGGAGATATATTTATCAAGGCATAGGTGTTGCAAAATACCAACATAGATCAAGTGCAAAGTTTCCCACCCATTGTTAACTGTGACAACGATACAATAATTGTAATTCGACAACTACATACACGGCTTGAGGCACAGCTTCAGGCTGTCAGACTAGCAGTTAACAGGAAAATATAATTAGAACCTTACAAAAAGGATATCCTATTGCCAATAATAAACAGAATTTCAGTGCTTTATAATGGAAGTGAAGTATGCACACCTTAGTACACACAGCATGCAGTCTCCACTAATGATTCACGGATAAACAAGACATAAAATTACACTTGGTAGGGGAAATTGAACCAACAGCCCTGATATAATAATATGTTTAATGTGGAGGGTAGGATGAATTGCTAAAGATTCATGGTTTTGAAGAGCAGGTTTTTGAGGTTACTCAAATATCTTCCTGACCACTCACACCACAACCTAATTAGAATGTTCTGCAGCATCAACATAATTATGCATACTCCGCGAGTTTTATCACTTTGCAAAAATAGAATCGCATAATCTAAACTGGTACTGGTAATGACACACTATCCTTGCCAGAACACAATAGTTAGATCGCAAAGGGTCACATTTTCTGCTCATTCGTAAAAGGTTTTTCACCAGTAAAATATTCTAGTAATACGATGCTAACCTAATTAACGTGCTTCAATGAGAACTAGGATAATGGGTGCTGTACTTTGCAGTGTTCTTGCAGCAGTGGCAGCTATAGCAACCTTATCACAGACTACGTAGTTCTGAAAAGCTTCAATCAATCAATTAAAAAATGTTGGTTTTGCTGTACATTGCAATCTAGCACATACACACACACACACACACGCACACAATGACATCACACGTCCTGTAGAACAGCCTTATTTCACAGTACATGCACAAACACACCTGACTGTGCTTTGAGCTTTATACAGTGGAATCATGAATGTGATTAGAAAACCTTTGATGTTCTGAGCCATGAATAATATTATCGGTCAAAGAAAGTAGGTATAAAAATAAACCATTGTTGAAATTGTTGGCATTTAAACTCCAATTAATCGTTTTTCTCTACCACTCCCTACATAGCTATTGAATGCTTCAAAGGATACATGCATGTACATGTACATGTACTGACCAACATGTACTCTACAGAAAAATTACGTGGGTTACCTTTCTCCAATGGAATTTGTACATAATTATTAACGTACAAACGAAAAAGCAACCTATAATCCAAACAGCAGGTAGTTAACAAGATAAGTAGAGTATCAAATTTACTACGCATTTCTTTGGTATTCAACACAACGAAGGTCAATGATTGTAGCTATTGAAAGCAAGCACAACAAACCAAATAAGATATCACACAAAGCTTTGAATTTATAAATACGAAACTACTGTAAAGCAAATGGATACTAGGTCAAGAAAGGAATGGCGTTGAAGTGTAACAACAGCCAAAGCGGTCAGTCATAAACTGTCTATTGTGGTCACCCTGTAGCAGGCCACCCTCTATAATACAGCCAGGATAAAGGGCCCCAAAGTCTCTATAGTATGTGTTAGGACATGTGTTAGCAGGCCACCTCTTTATTACAGCCACTGTTGGTTGGTCTCCCCACAGGGTGACCACTATAGACAAGTTCCTCTACAATCTGGTGAACCAAAAACTGATTGTAATTTTGATAAGCTACATGCTAAAACCAGCTGCTAAGATTTGTGTTATCATGGCAATGCGTTAGATATCTTGTCTTATGTTAGTCCACGTCGTTAAGGCCAGGTGTTAGTGACGACTACTTTACACCCTAATAATGTTACATTCTCTATGGTCTATCCTTATATTATCACGTCTCTCTATGGTGTCACTGAAACATGACATTGCACCTACCATTTTAGTTTATACTAAATGTAGCTGACGTTCAAAACAGTAGTATTAAAACCTTCATTGGATAGCGATAGATTGTGTAGAGTCTAGTGAAGTGATCGTGAGTGTGCGTACGTACATAGTAAACATTTTACAGACTGTTACAAAACTTGCCTCTAACTACATACACTATATATACTCATGGTGGAGCTCTAGAAACAGATAGTGATTGCCAACAGACTGTAATCACTCCAAAGCTAGCTAGCTATAACAGCATCAAATTAGATCTGCGAGATACCTCGCCTCACAAGCTTGTACTCGTACATGGCCACGTTACTATATAATGTACAGTGCTAACTCACCACTTTAGTATAATGCCCGCCCTTCGTATAGTTCACTAGTCCTCTAACTTGGTCAAGTAAGAGAGCAGCTCGGCTAAGGTATCTCACAACTATCAATGATTGCAACTTTGATTGCATTGCATATGCACTACCACATCCAATTAGTTGCTCCACGGTCTCGAATAATCGCCTATACATGTGAGGATTCATGAAAGAGCTAGAGGATCAAATTGGAAGGAGTTCGAGTTGGAGCTGAGGACTTGTGCAGTCGATGTCTGGTGACACTGTTTCTGAAGATGCTGAGTTATTTATTTCCAAGTTCTTGGAGAGGAATTCTCAGCAGTATGCTGATTTTGTTGAAGCGTGGAATGAAATGAAGTTCGCTCGTTTCTACTGGTACCTATACACCGCTATGACAGATACGATATTTTAATACGAACCCGTTTCTTGAATATGAACTTCGATATCTCACTAGTATGTAATAAAGAGGTGGCCTGCTACCACAGCTAGCTACCATCGTTCTAATTACAGCACCACCTGGCCAGGTCCCTTTACCTTCCAACACATGCTATGGAGATTTTGGGGCCCATTAAACATGGCATTATAGACGGTGACCATATGGATACAAAAATGAATGTGGTGCTTCGTTTAGATAACTTAGAGTAAGTATAAAAAATTATTATTATTAAAATAATAGTAGAAGAGTTTCATTCCTGAATTATGAATGCACCTGCCCCAAGATATTTAGTAGCTATTGTGTCATGTTGTGTGTGCTTGCTTTCGTGCAGTATTCCAGAGCTGTGCGGTGACAAGGTTCTGACTAGCTCCAACCTCACACTAATCGAGGTCATCCACAAGCTGCTACAAGTGGGCGTGAGTCACATGACCAAAGGGGACGGCCCAGGCAACTCTAAACTGGCCGGACTGTATCTCTGTTACGCTATATACTATACACAACCACTGGAGGTCAAAGTTCGGGTGAGATGTTCATGTAATCATAACACAGTTACTAGTCTCCATGCTAATTACACAGATCTACACGTTAATGATGACATACTTGTTTTGACTTGTATATCACTTTCATCATTACAAGTTAAATTTAACTTAAATGCATGAGTAAACTTAGTTTCAAAACCTCTGCCTTGAAGGCAGTGAGTGATAAGATGCACCTTTGTTATAACCCTAAGTTGTTGATAAGTGATGATCAGGGTGTGTTGTTGTGATGGTGTTGAGTTCCCAGGATGTGAGTGGCAGTATCTTTTGTTTAAGGTATACCCTGTGTTGTGTAGCTTATCCTGTACTTCCCTAGTTCTATATTCTATTACCGGTTTAAATTAAACCATAATAATGCGTACATGTACATGTACATGTACATGTTTGTCTAGTTGCCATGGAAAATTTGCACTTCGTGGATTTCTTAATTATCAGATATTTGCTTTAAATAGTTGCTAGGTACTGTACATGTATACCAAATAGCTTCCCAGGCTTGTTAACAGTTCACCTAGCAAGGTAGTCACCCTCAGCCAGGCCCCAAAGTCTCTCCATACATGTACATGTGTTAGCAGACCACCTCTTTGTTACAACCACTGTTAGTCTGCCCCAGGGCCACCACTACAATACACAAGATTCACTGTAAAGGCGGTCACCTGTGCACCCTCTCCTAACCACAGTCATAGAGTTGAAACTCTCTCTGGTATACTTTTCTTCTCCCACTTCCCAAGAGTGGGCTAGTTACATCCCAGTATCACTGGTGGGGTGTGTCAGCCTAAGCCATTGTCCTATAGCCAATTGCCAGAGTGCCTGTGGCTTTGATTGTGGTGGTCACTTAGCGATAATATGTAACCCCAAGCTATAGGCTCTATAGATGTGTTGCTAATGGAAGTGTGATTGAAGTGGGGATGGGTACATGTCTGTAGTAGCCACCCTCGAGCAGACCAACAGTGAGGCTGTAATGGCATTGGGGCTGTAATGGAGAGGTTGCCTGGCTGAATAGAGATTTAGGGCCCATTAGACCCACTTATTAGCGTGACCTCAACACAAGACAGGCTTCATTGTATATCATGCATATTTAGAATCACTTCTATATAGCATAGCAACTGCTATATTATAATATAATAGCATAGCAACTACATGTTTCATTTTTGACGTACATAGTAACGGATGAGGCCAATGTATTTGTACTAGAGTATAATCCCCTTCAGCAGGTGCATTCTCAGTTGTGAGACCATGCAGCCTTGCAACACCTACATGGATAATACAGCCAGGTCACACGTGTTTGGACCAGACCACCTCTCTATTGTAGCCATTGCCCTAGGGTGACCGCTATATAATAAAAAAAATGCCTATGTCTGAATTTAATTATTGTAGTCAATTTTCTTTGGGTATATATTTCATAATTATGTTATAGCCAAGTTTAGATTTTGAATGCTGTAGCATTTGGCTGGGGCTGTCATGACAGGTATTGTACTGCAAATTATCAGTGTCTTTGAACTCAGATTAAGGTAATGTACTGCTGGCTGGTAGCCACTGTCTAGGAAACCAGGAAATCACTGTGTTCTGAGAATGACATAACTGTATTACATATAACTGTACTTTCTTTTGTTGGAGGTTCCCCTTGGTTACATTAGCTTCCAATATAATGAGAGGTGGTCTCTCTAGGGAGGTCAGAAGTGTGAGCATTGTAGGGGCAGTACTGAGTGGTCTCAATAGAGAGGTGGTCTCTCTAGGGAGGTCAGAAGTGTGAGCATTGTAGGGACAGTACTGAGTGGTCTCTTTAGGGAGGTCAATAGTGTGAGCATTGTAGGGACAGAACTGGGTGGTCTCAATAGAGAGGTGGTCTCTCTAGGGAGGTCAGAAGTGTGAGCATTGTAGGGACAGTACTGAGTGGTCTCTTTAGGGAGGTCAATAGTGTGAGCATTGTAGGGACAGAACTGAGTGGTCTCAATACTAGATTAATAGCGAATACACCAGCTCATATACCCCCCCCCCCCCCCACACACACAAGCAGATACGAGTGACACTGGATAAATGGAATACGGTGGATAAGATGTACACTGACTTCAAGGAGAGAAAGGTGATAGGTCGTCTTAGTTGCACCTCTTTACAGTACTAGTACCGTATACTTAACCATCAAACTGCCTTTGATAGCTACATTTAGGCTAAACAATGTACATGTACTTCTTTTTGGAATTACACGTATTAGGTTAAATTCCACCCTTTAAAGCTATACATGTACAGTCATAATAATTCAGTGTTTTCTTTGTTCCCCTGTACATACACATGTACATGTACATTGTAGATGCCTCAAGCTAGTTACATGTTGATGACGCTCAGAAACGACACAGCCTTTCTTATCTGCTACTCATCTTGTCAGGTACATATGATTACTGGGAAGGTGCAGCTGAGTGAGTGCCACCATTATGTCATGTACCCACAATTATGCATGCACTGTGTGTGATCTAACATGCTGTGGTTTCTTTGAAGTGTGTACCCATACATCCTGTAGTATTGCGTAGATGGTGTAGATGTTATGTTAGGCCTCTTTGATGTGGTCAGACAAAACTTCATGGCCTGTTTAGCGCCCAATTACAGTTTACCAGTACATGCAGTCTAGAGGGTTCAATAATATGCTTTATGTGGTGTTGACCTATTGTATAGCATTTGTCACTATAACACATGTGCACCTGTCTACCAGTACATGTACTGTAACCCAGTGTAGGGTTAGGGTTTATAGGGTTAATAGGGTTAGGGTGCAAGGAGTGTCTCCTGTTGCTTGTGTCCATTCTCCATTTTAGGATGTAGTAATGAATGGAAAACAGTTAATTCGCACCAAATTAGAGAAAAAGTGACGCTTACAAATGAAGTTAAGGATTGTGAGTCTTTGCAATCTTATGTTTGCAAAGCCATGAACACTCGCACATTTTGCAGAAGTTTGATGCCCGCAAAACATAGGGTAACAGCTAAAGAATACTGTATAGCGGGAAATTTTCGTGAGGTGCAAAATTTCGCATTTTTCGAGGGCAGAGCAGTTAACGCTAAAATTAAAAATGGGACAAACTCCCACGCACCAGTACATGCAAAGTGTTTCCTGGCATTGAAACATGAATATTAGAAAACCCACGAACATTTCTGCTGAGGGTCCTAAAGCTAAATTTAATAGCGAACATTTCCCAACACAATATGAATATCATTATGTAGTTTGGCTATAGTTCAAAGCTGAGAAAATCTTCATACATAAGTAGAGTTTGACATTGTTTGTGTACATGTGTAGCTGGCTCTCTTGGTTG